>NW_027176153.1:14993047-15233047 GCF_023055335.1 Clinocottus analis | reverse complement strand
AGCAACAGGCCCGACGCATACCAACGAGGAGTGTGAACCCGCTGAACCCCACGGGGATCACGGGACCGAGCCGGCTCACAACCACGCAGTGCCACTTCCCACAGTTCCTTCAGCGCTTTGAAATATTGTCTAAGATCCATTAAGTTGTAATGAGCCCGTCTCGGAGACGTTGAGCTACATTGCAATTAGATTCATACTGTGGAGAAATTCCACCTTGTTGACAGCCAATTATCTTATATCCTCAAGTGATTATATTGTGACTCACAGAGGGCAAGCCTTTGTTTGATTTGTGAAGGTGGCATAACAGTGGATTAATATACCTTGCATGGTCTCTGCTGGCCTGTTTGATGAATTCGGTAATGTAATAAAAGTGGGTGATTTTCTTGTAATAAGCTTTTTATATATAGGTCAGGCAGACTTTTCACTACAGTAAAACAACACTGCTCTTATGAGGGCAGTAAGTTCTCACACGATATTTCCAGAACATGGAGACTTGCTGTTTATACTAGAAATATTAAAAACATAAATACACAGTTGTTTATGGAATAAGGTGATTCCCTTCAATCCAGTTCCATCTATTCTGGTAATTCTGTCCTAAAGCTATGTGAAACGCTGCAGAGGTCGTTCTCTCGGGGCCATCAGTAACACTGACAGAGCACTGGATACCAGTTCAGAGAAATGGGAGGAAGTGAATGTTGTTTACGCTGATGACATCTAAAACTGCTGGTGAAATGTGTTTTGACCTTGAGGACGGCAGACGATCCACACTTACTGTATTTCCTGCAGGAATTAATCCATTGTGTCAGTTGTGAGATTTGGCTGACATTGAAGTAACTGGAGCTTGTGGAAACACTTAAGGAAGAGGTTTATGCTGTCTCCCCTGCTGGCTCTCTGCCAACTTAATTCATTAAGTTAAAGAGTACCAGAGGGCCGTACTACACTGCGTGAGGTGACCACTCACCAGTCGAGATAATGGAAGGACGTTTTTTCACAACACAGGCTGTTCATTTGGCTGCGTTAGGGGTTCTTAGAGTCAGTTCTCAAACACACTGTCCACCAAAGGTAACAGGCAATAATTCAGAGCTGCAACCGTGTATTTAGATTAGAAGTGACAGAACAATGTTCACAAGTGAAATGAAAAACTTCAGAAACTCTAGATACACAAAGCCAGAGGCTGTGAAATATGAAAGTGACACAGTGGAATTAAACTTTGCACCTTCTACATGTCTTTCTTCTTCTTATTTTCTGAATGTTGAGATGCAATCAATCTTTAGCTCCCCCAACCGTTAACTACTAAAGTTGCAACCATTTCACATAATCAACTTTTACTTGGCACAATACTGGTATATTAAACAACAGGTTGTAATAACTGTTCTTTTTCATGTTGCTGGCAGACATCTCTGTTAACAAACTGTTATAACCACAATTTACATGCAGAAAAGTCTGTTCTCGTCTGGTCTTCTAAGTATTTAAAACAAATCAAACCGCTCTGTTGTTTCGGTTACTGAATCTATATGAATTATACTGATTTATATGAATATATAAATAATTGACTGTCCAAAAAAAGTTGACTTTTGTTCTGACGGCTCATCCTGCTTCACTTCACACTACATCCTTTGTCTTATTTTGCCCTCAGCATACAGAGTTCTAATCTGTAATTATTCCTCTATCCCTCCAGCATTATTTACTCACAGACCTCTTTTATTAGCCTGGTTCCAGCTTTAAGAGCAAACAGCCTCAGGGCCGTCGTGTTGACAAACACCTTCCGCTTCAGAGATAAGAGGCATTGCAGCCGCTCACGACAAACTGAAAGCAAAGTAAACATTGAAAGAGATTTGCAGGTATGGTTTTTCTGCAGAAAATGAATCTATTCAGTAATCAGTGTCAGATGAGCTGTCTTTAGCGGGAGAATAGATAAATCCCTCAAATCGTACAAGGATCAACACTGAAGTCCATCTGTTTGGGATTTCAGCACTGTGTCGTCATTCTGTCATAACATCTTTCCTGTAATCCCGCCTGCAGGTGGGTAAGCAATACAGACGCTCATGTCTTTATCATTTTGATGATAACATGACTCTACAATGACAGCTATAGATGTCATCAATTGAACCAATTTTGTTGCAGGAGCAGTGCAATAAAAGCATCAGATGCTAACATACAGCCCAGAGCAGGATTAAATATCTTGAATGTAATAAATCCCAAAACTTCCTGAACCTGAGGGCACAGTCAGCAATGTAAAAACGATAGCTGTAGCCGTAAACCGCTGCTTCGCTCTCTGATCGGGTGTCCAAAGGGCAGAATGCAGTGCTGCCGTAAATAACAAAGTGTGCTCTTATTATTGCTAAAGGAGAGTCCAAACGCAACCATGGTGGAAAACGAGGAGCCGGGAAAGCCTGTGGAGAGGAAAGGGGTGAGTGACACACCAGGTGTGAATATTACCACCATCCCATCGCAGTTTGTTTTGTCTGCTCTGCGACGGTGAGAAAATGTGGTGTAATCATGATGGATGATGTTTGTGTTGTAAAAGAAAAGCTTCACATAGTGTGCTGATGTCCCCCGACAGAGATTAACGGTGGTGCTGGTGTTGGCAACGCTCATATCTGCATTTGGCTCATCATTCCAGTACGGGTATAACGTGGCTGTGATCAACTCTCCATCGCCGGTAACCCCAGCAGAGAAACACAGGCTTTACTGTAACATGCAGTAATGCAGAGGCCAGTGCCACTCACATGTTGATGTGCTTCCATCAGTGTTGTCCTGCTCTCTCAGTTCATGCAGCAGTTCTATAACACCACCTACATGGAGCGTTACGGCAGCCCGATGGAGGAGAACCTCCTAACTCTGCTGTGGTCTCTCTCTGTGTCCATGTACCCGCTAGGAGGCTTCTTTGGCTCCCTGATGGTGGCCCCTCTGGTCAACAAACTAGGGAGGTAAAAGGTCACATGTGTCTTGCGCTATAAGAGGTGTCTCATTGTTGGTTTAACATGACTTTAACTGCGTCAGGAAGGGCACCCTCCTCTTCAACAACATCTTCTCCATCGTCCCCGCTGTGATGATGGGAGTCAGTGAGATTGCCAGGTCCTATGAGATCATCATTGTGGCTAGGTTTATAGTGGGCATCTGTGCAGGTCAGATATAATATATGATGTTCAGGTCAAGATTTATACACATCATAAGTTATTTTAATGCATCGTAAGTTCTCTGTCTGCAGGTCTCTCATCCAACGTGGTCCCAATGTATCTGGGAGAACTCGCTCCCAAAAACCTGAGGGGAGCTCTTGGCATCATCCCACAGCTCTTCATCACCATTGGTATCCTTAGTGCACAAGTACTGGGCATCAGACACATACTGGGCAACACCACAGGTAAATGATCGGCTTCCTCTTTGGTTAGTTGTTGAAGCACAATCCTTGACAGCTGATTTGAGGAGACGATTTCTGTATCCAGGTTGGACCCTCATGCTGGGCGTGACCGGCATCCCCGCCCTGATAGAGCTCCTGCTGCTGCCCTTCTTCCCGGAGAGCCCCAGGTACATGCTCATCCAGAGAGGAGATGAGAAGACAGCAAAGAAAGCGCTCCAGCGCCTGCGTGGCATGGAGGACGTGGACGCAGAGCTTTCAGAGATGCGTCTGGAGGACCAGTCGGAGAGGGCCGAGGGTCGCCTGTCGGTGCTCAGCCTGCTGTCCCAGCGCTCCCTTCGCTGGCAGCTGATCTCCATCATCGTCATGAACATGGGCCAGCAGCTGTCGGGGGTCAACGCGGTGAGCTGTCGTCCTCGTCCCTGACCCACTGATGGCCACACTGCCTCTGTTTCAGATTGAACAACACATTAAACAAACAACTGTTTTCTCTGCTCTACACTGCTGTTGCATCCTCCTCATTGTGTTTTTAGCTCTGTTCTTCAACTCTGAGCTAATTATTGAGTCATAATGCATTTCTATCCCTCATCAGATCTACTACTATGCAGATAGCATATATGCGACTGCAGGAGTCGAGCAGAATGATATCCAGTACGTCACTGTGGGAACAGGTGCAGTGAACGTCTTCATGACCATAGCTGCTGTAAGTACCCTGTTGATATCTACACTCATGTCAGCAGGAGACGTTAGCTTTGAACATGAAGTTTGTTTCACCAGGTCTTCATCGTGGAGGCCTCGGGACGACGGCTGCTCCTCCTTTGTGGGTTTGGGATCTGCTGTGTATCCTGTGTGCTGCTCACCGTCGCACTCAACTTCCAGGTACCATTTGAAGACTTCAATGTGTCGCACACCCTGAACATGTGACTCTGCTGCCCTCTCCTGGGTCAGCATCTGAAAATACTGTTTGCTGTTTTATGTCAAGAGTGTCTCAACCTGGAGGTCGTGAATGAGATTGGTTATGGAGACTGAGTCATGGGAGATTTGTAGGAACACATTGTTTGTTGCTGTGACTCACATTTTAAACTATGACAACGAGATGAAATTGCAGATATCTAACTTTAAAGCAAGACTTCTCTGTCTGTATGTGTGTAAGTCCTTTGCATATGTCAAGAAACGTTTATCCACTTTTGGTGGTTGTATTGTTGGTTACGCAAAGGAGTCCCATGTTGAATTAGGTGCAATTTGGACACGTTATAGGTTAGATAGTAATCAATGTTGAATATGCAAACGGGGGCGTGGCAGCAGGGCTCAGGCCACTGAATCCAGCATTTCACTTGCAGCATCCACTCCTGGGGCGGCCTGCTCCAAACGGGCACTGCACTAGTCCGTCTTTAATTTAAGTAGGAATTATGAAAAAAAATCCAAATGGATATAAGTGTAGTAAATATCAATATACAGTTGGTTTAGGTTAGACTAAAGCGGTAACAGCTGGCCTAGTGCTGTACAAAGGTAATTGAATTGGCCTCCCAGCACCATAAAGCTCATCAATTTATGTTTTGTTCAATATGTGTGAAAAATAACAACTTGAGTTTATAAATTAGACTATTTTGTGTCCAGCAACAGTGTGCCCAATGGTGTGTGGTAGTTATGACAGGCCCCATGCACGCTATTATGATGGGCTCGCCCCTTACTGCATCTTCAACCTTATAAGATCTTAGCCATGAAATTTGGGTTTGATTATATTTAAGGCTGATCTTTGGCCGGTGTAAGGGTTGAACCCTTACATCAGCCTTAAATATAATATTTAAGATCAGCCTTAAATATAATCTGTTTGTTTGGTTTTCTGGTACTTTTGTGTCAAACTGAACGGAGCAGATGCGCATGTGTATGTGGAGATCTGGTGATGGTAAAAGAAATGCTGGGAGGTGCACAAAAGATAGTTATCGATAGATAGAAAGTGACAAAAAAAAGCTCACGAATAATCTGTCACCATAACTGAGAAAACCAGCGCTTTAAAGCTGATCGTAAGCACTACCCTACTGGTCCCTGTGCTGGTTTACGAAGTCAAAACAACAGGAAACGTGTCACTGTCCTACAATTCTTATTGGACGGTGATGACTTGACTTCTGTATTTACTGGGGTCATGAGAACTTTGAGACACAAAAACGGAGTCGCGCACCACTAAAGTATGAGAAAACACCGGTGGCCACAATATAAACAAGCACAATACCAGTGTTACCCCCCCCCCCTTTAACCCTGTAATCTCCCCTGGATCCAACATCTTCTTTCAAATGCCAAGTGGGATTGAATCTTCCCACACAGTGCAGCCAGTCTGGAGATGTTGCGTGTGTGTTCCTGTTTGAAAGCATCAGCATGTCAGGTTAATGACAACAGCAGCTTTGGTTTTATGTTGACAGGACAGCGTGACATGGATGTCCTACATCAGCATCTCCTGTGTCATCATCTATGTCATAGGACACGCCATAGGACCCAGTAAGTCTGACCCCAGTGGTTATTTACACCTACACATGATTACAACAAGGCGCTCCATTAGCCGAAGTGTTGTTTGGATGTGCCTAGACATGTAATGATATATGTCGTAAATCAGCACTCAGCTGTCTGAGACATGAACGCCCTCACTGTGACCCTGGAGAGTAATGACGTGTCTCGAGTGGTTTTGTTGTGTTTAACCACATCTGGGCTCCTCAGGTCCCATTCCCTATGTGGTGACCACTGAGATGTTCAGGCAGTCGGCCAGGCCCGCGGCCTTCATGGTCGCAGGCTCCGTCCACTGGCTCTGCAACTTCACTGTTGGCCTCGTCTTCCCCTTCCTAGAGGTCAGTTACACCATTTCTCAGAACTCTTACATCGGGCGAATGAAAGATTATTGTTTTGAAATGTAATTATTTACAGACGTTGTTTGGAGTGTGAAAAACAAGGCAATTCAAGTCACATCCTGACACGATCGTTTCTACTTTGTTTTGAATCACTTCTGAATGTTTTGTACATCTGTCTTACAATTGCCAGACTTTTAATTTAATACAATAAAATATAGTTTAAATTACTGGCGGAGGGCGGACCTGCAAACCACGGAGCCACAGTCGTCCCTTTATACTATCTAACTATTCCTTAAAAATATTACTGATATGCTGCAATATAAGTCATTTTATCAACAAAATAAGTTGAAATGGGAGAGAGAGGAATTGGCCGACAACCAATCCAAGTCTAATATCGAAACTGGAAGTGCTCTTCATAAAGAAAGCCTAATGTTACTTCATTCAGAATGCATTTTAACAAACAATTGGATTTTTATAATCCATATTTTTTACATTACAATTGAGTAGATTGAGATTGACTCTTCAATGTTCCGGTGTGTTTTGCTCATTGTTTCAACACTTAAAATGAAAGTTTGACGTTCGAAGGCTGTTTTCACATTTATCTTGTGAAGTTTTCTCGATGTTCCAATCCTCCTTTAATACTCACGTGTGAGAAGAAGGAGCATTCATTCCTGTTTATTAAGAGCACTTTCATCAGACCGACAAAGGACTGAGTGGCGAAATCTCAGAGATAAACAACACCATCGTTTCTTGTGGCATATTTACTTCCCATCAAGACTTCATATTCAAACCACAACAAAAACAACAAAGGAATTTGTTTGAGTTACTGAAACCAAAAAAGAACATTCATCTTGAGGACACAGTGATCACATCTCTCTCTCTCCTTCTCCCCTCAGAGAGGTCTGGGCTCCTACAGCTTCATCATTTTTTCCTTCATCTGTTTGGTCACGCTGATCTACATCTGGCTGGTGGTCCCGGAGACAAAGAACAAAACTTTCCTGGAGATATGCCGGATGTTCGCCAAGAGGAACAAAGTGGAGATCAAACTGGGTGATGGGGATCTGCCGCTGAAAGAGAGCAAAGAAAGCCTGGAGGATGCAGGAAGGGTCACGGCCTTCTGAAGAAAAAGGAGAGCATTCAGAGGAAAGGAAGTCTTCACTTTGGGGGGGATTGTAATGGACGGGAAGTGTCTTAATTTAGCCGCTATTTTCGATTTCACAGGGACACTTTACATATTCACTTTGTGCATTGTTTGTCTGTGTGGCTATGAGATCCTAAATAAAGTGAAACTTCTACATTAAATACAGCTTCATAGAGGTGTAAATGGGTCCTTGCATCATTAAACAAACCAACAAGTAATGTAAGCAAACCTTTATTGAACAGAAAATAATGAATACATGGCTGAAGCTATGAGATACAGTTTGTATTAAATATCGTACAGATGACTGGAAGACATTGTATCTTTCATCAAAGACATTTGAAATCTCCCACCATCAGGAGTAAGATGTTGTTTTCTTGTATAGCATTTCAAAACTCATGCAAACAAAAGCAGCTGAGTCCATTCAGGAGCATCTGTACTCGCTGTCCAGCTGCACGCCTCCAAACAAACTGAGTTTGGTTGTTCCCCAGCTGAACACATTTCCCACCACAGTGCTGTTTCTCTCACATGACAACTGGTTGCGGATATCTGCTGTGGACAGCACATAGTCCCACACGTTAACATCTGTCATTTTACCCACGAAGGCATCTGCGTTGGAGATGCCCAGTAAGCCGTCCTGATCTTTGCCCACGATGAACACACCGCCAGGGCTGATTGTGTAGCCGCTTTTCAGATACCGCTGCTCCCCTACCATGCCGTTGATCCACAGGTCTGCGCCGCCGGTATGGGACGACCAGGTGATGCAGAAGTTGACCCAGTTGTGGAACTTGAAGTTGTGCGGCAGGTTGACGAACTCATTGCCGATCCAGAGGCCGACCTCTCTCGTATCTCTGTCCTCAGAGATGGAGATCATCAGCTCGTTGTCGTTGCCGTTACTGGCGTAGGAGATGACGGTGTGGACGCCCTCCTGGTGAGGGAGGACATGCATGCAGACGGTGAAGGAGTCCAGCTCCATGGGATGGCTGATGCGGGCCAAAGCATAGCTTCCAGAGTGTTTCTCGTGGAAGTCCAGCACCAGAGGAAACAGACCACGAGGTTCTGATGAAAATATTTTTTTTTTAAAAATAGAATCAGACTTTTTGCAAAGTTAGAACTCACAGGAGGATCTCAAATGAAAATGAAACCGAAGGACTTACCATATCTGGTAGGCCTTGGGTTACGAAGTCCACCTTAAAAGTATAGTTGGAAAGAGAGTAAATACAATCACTTTCATTCACATCTTGCCATCTTTATCAGTTTGCATCACTCACCTAAATGCATATGCTTTCCAAGAGACGTTATCAGACCCTCGATCTTCAGGAGCCTGGATTCAATCTCTTCTTGCCGACAAAATGCTGTAAAGAAAAAGGGAAATGAAAAATGAGCCGGATCTGACTCGGGCATTCGTCTTGCCCGAGTCAATTCTAAGGAATACATGATATCACCCTATTGTGTAATTACAACGACCGCAACAAGCTACATACTTCCTTTCCCGACTCGCGGCAGGAAAGAAGACTCCACCACGCGGCTGTTGAGAGGCTGAGCGATGCGGTAGTCATTCCACAGGGTCTGGTTGTTCATGTCCATCAGCGTACTCTCCAGTTTCCTGATCTGAACACAATAGACAAGTAGAGCAAACTGTGACATTGCACCACACGAAGTTAAAAATAAGCACATTTCCATTCAAATGGCGAAAGTCCAGTTCCATACGAGACAAAATAGTTGAATGTTTTATCTTTTTTGGTCAGCTTGTAATAATACAAATTATTTTCAAAGAAAGGACTTCCTGCTTGCTGTACCTGGTTGTGTGAGAGTGTGATGGGAGTATCAAACACAGTCCAGAGGATGCTCTCGTAGCAGGGCGGCGTGGTGAGGGAGCCCTGGTATCGGAAGAAATGGTTGATGTTCTCGGGGAGCATAGAGCGCACATCAATGCTCGATATGTTCATGGACTGACCTGTCAGGATCACGGTAAAATCACATTAGACCGCAAACATCAAAGATCGGTTAATTCACATGTGCAGGAACTCACCTGCATATTTGATTTTGGCCAGATTGGAGATAAAATCACTGTAGTAGGTGTTCTCAAAATGCCCGTCCTGAAAGTGAACCAAAGCTGAAGCTTAAATGTTCAGTTTAAACAGAAATCACAAGTGTGCGTGCGTGCGTGCTTGCGTGTGTGCGTGCGTGCGTGCGTGCGTGCGTGCGTGCGTGTAACGGCATATGAGGTAAGATTGTTTTGGTTTATTATAACTTGAGCCTTGTTGTTTTCGTTGGTTTGGCCATTGTATATCCATTTTGATAATATTGTAGACACAAAAGTAATATGTAAGATCTGGGAATGTAGCACATTGCACAAGTTGGAAAGGGCAAGAAACATCAGACAGTTTCCAGAGGCAAGAGTTGTGAGGTACCATAATAATCCCTCATTGCAGACGGAAACAGTGTGTTGGGTGCAAAAGGTCAAAGTTGAACCAGAATGTCAGTCTGTAAACTGTGATGGATGTTTATAACATACACCATGTTCCAATACATTGCAGCCCATCTTATCCTCTGACCGCTGGTGCTTTGTTGCCTCATTGGACTTCTGAGTGACGTTCCCAGATGTAATTAACTAGAATCCCCTTTCGAACTTCCACATCAGTGAATCTGAATAATTTGTTGCCAAATGAATTTGTCCAAATAGCACTAAGTCTCAGCCACTCTGTGCTGCTATCATGGCGATGCCAGCGGTGGTGTTGCTGCAGCGATGACCTCTGAGAGCCGCTCAGAGCATTCCTCTGCAGACACGCTCAGCCGACATGTTAAAACTCATTCAATTCATCCACATGTAAATTAACACCGAATACAGCCTTTAACCCGGCAAGTTGACTGAAACAAAGTATCATACATACACTTCAAAGGGCATAATCATTTTTCACTAAAAAATACTTTTTTTGTAAGCTTCCCATAGATGAACTGACTAATGTATAAGAAGTAGTGGCGTCCTGTATGCTGCACAGCTTTATGGTCAGACAACTCCGATAAAGAGAAAAGGGAACAAAAGTATTTGTGGCGTACGTACATCATAGAAAAAGGCGAGTACTGCCAGCCCGTCTGTCTTATCTCTGGCTTCAGTGAAGCTCTTGTACTTGTCAGAATTGTAGTGGACAACATGGAGCTGAAAGACAAGATGAAAATGCAGTTCAGGTGCCAAAATATGACCATTGACCTGCTTTGTGAATGGAAAAATCTCTACAGTGTTATAACATTAAATAAAAAACAAGCAAATTAATGAAGCCGCAAAGAGATTGATGACACACAGAGTCACATTTAGAAGGAAACGAAGGTCTCTGACAAATGAATCAGCTCTGGCTCAGATAAGAAGTTAGATTATTACATACTTTGATGATCTGCTATGGTAATGAATTGTTCTACAGACTATAGGGTGAAGAGGCAATGTAATGATTTCTGTACAAACACAGTTTCCATGCTTAGTTGTCCCTCTTGTTCACTTGTGAATGTTATAGAAGCACAGGTCTGTACAGAAACTGCTTATTAAACTGAAGGCTTTCTTGAATATTGGATGTTTGTTTGTTAAAGGCCTGTCATCGCTGGAGTGGCGCACCGGCGTGTGGAGCATACAGTTTCTTCCTCTTTTTGTCCATGAAGTTAAACATTCATTTTTAAACTTTTCTTTAAGCCAACCTCTGCCATGTAACGGGTGCCGTCGAGGGTGTGCTCTGCTCCACTGGCCTCCAGGTCCGAGCCGCCCCAGTGCAGGTGCATCTGGACAGCTGTGTATTTTCCTGGGAGGCCCTTAGTGATCGCCATAGTGGGAGGCAGGTCAATTTGAACTGATGGAGATATGAAGATATTCAGATTATGTTTTTGTTTTTAAACACAAAAGAGGCAGCTTACACATCACAAACACTGTCCATAACTGCTATCGTGTTTCCCATTTGTAAATGCATTTCCTTCCTTTCAAGTGACCATTGAGGTCTCTATAGCACCACAGTGAATGGAGCGTGGCTCTCACAGTGAACATATACTTGCACAATAGTACAAGTACTACAAATACTACAAGTTAATTCTGTGAAGTAATTTGGTGCAGACTTTTCAAATCAAATTAACAACATGCAGCAATATTCTGCATGAGAAAACAAATGCAGACTCATGTATTCAGGTAATGGATTGCACAATTTGAGAAAGATTTTGATAATGCACTAATTCATACACCATTCAATTTCAAACATTTGTATTTCTTTACATTTAAATGTCAGCAATAACGTTTGGTCGATAGTTTATACACCTCTGGTTAATATTAGTTGTAGTTAATATTGAGTTAAAGTCATTTAGACATGCTTTCTTACCGGTGTGCCCGTTATTGGACATGAGAAAATTCCCTTTCTGCGCATCGTACCCGTTGAGCTCCAGCTGCAGCATGTCTGGGTTGTGCCTCACGCTGCGCCGCTGGATGTCTATTGGAGACTGCTTCTTACCGCCACATTCAGGGTACTTGGTCGGCCAGTGCATCTGGTCCAAAGCTCCCTCTGTGGGAAGAAAACCAATCCCTAAAAGCTATGATCACATCATCCGGACATGAATCATGAATTTAGGGAGAGAGCTGGCACACTGTTCGTGAGTGTCCAACCTGTTTCAGTGCCGATGCTTTTACAAGCACGCACAGGACTTGTTCAACAGGATATATTGTGTATTCCCCAGTAGTATTCACTCCCTAAATTATTTAGTAGTCGATTGTGGCGCCGGTAACACCTCAGCATTTGCCTGATTGTAACCAGACAGTGGGTGTGAAGCATTTGGCCAATCCAGCGCGTCACACAGAAACCAGCGGGCAAGAGCCTCGAGTGAATGTTAAAGAGGAGAAACAACTTTGCAGCTTCTCCCAGTACAATAAATACTCCCGGCACTGGTTGTCATGTGCCTTCACACGCACCAAACAACTTGAACTCTACTCTCTGTCACTTGCGGTGTTTAGGCGCAACAAATGAAATGATACAAAATGAAATAATAACATGTGGATATTAAAATCCGCCCACCTGTATATGTCCAGTGAATACCATCATGAGGAATCTCGGCACTGACAGCGGAGACAAAAACAGCGGAGAGCAACACGGAGAAGAAGTCCATCGCAGCGCCTCTGATCCTTCACGCAGGACTGTGACATCTCAGATAGTTGTCTCTCTTCATTTAAACTGCGCGTGGAGGGAGGTGTTGAAATCCCGCTGAGAACGCCCAGAGCTCTTCCCAGCAGCCCAAACGAGACAGGAAAGGACTGTTTCCGTCTCTATGTTAATATGGAGAGCAAACGTTGTTTCTCAACTGTTTATTGTCTGCAGCTAATTCTACTCATATTACAGAGTTACTAACGTTAATACCCATTTAAATGAATTATTTTGGTCTTTGAAGACAAACGTTATAGTCTCATATTTTACTTTAGTCTATGAAGTTCAGCATCTAACATTGCTTCATATCTTAATTTGTGTTGCCATATCTTGTCGTGTCCTACTTGTGTTTTAAAATAACTTTGGTTTGGTTTGGTTACTTTATTGGTACCCGAGGACTTGGTTTGCAGGAATACAAACAGTAGAGCAACAGTAGAAGAACAACAAGGCATCCAGCTTGACATACAAACAACCAGACAAACATGATAAAAGTACTCTGTCACTTTCTTAAAAGCTTTCCTCTGACTTTTCACTTCAGTCCAGGAAACCATGGTGCAAGCTTATCCATGCCTTTTCCCCATTAAGTTGCATTAGTCATTCTGATAAAAAAAAATGTAACAAAAAAAAGATAAGCGCTTATGTTAAGTAACATAGTATTGCATGTATCGTCTGTTCATGCCCAAGTTGCAACATATCCTGTTCAACTCTGAGATCTGCACTTTCTAAAGGAAGCGCAAAGGGACATAAACAATGGAAACAGTTTTTCATTTTTCATCTTCAGATGTGTGATCTTGGTATTAAAGGAATAGTTAAACATGTGGGAAATGCTCATTCACGTTCTGTTTGAATTACAAATGATCAAAAGACTCACCTTGATTGAGGACTCATTGTTCCACTTACATCCTTCTTCTCTGGACTGAGTTACGGCCTCTTGGCGGCCTGCATTAGATTGATGCAAGTTGTTTTCCTGTTTGTCTATTGACACACAAACTGATTACAAACCATGTTAAACCAGCCCAGATGGTTAAAACAGAAGTGACCATTATGGGCGAGGTGAGAGGAGAGTGTTTTCAACACACACAGATTAACATCATCAGGAAGCCACAGGTTTGATGCCCCAGGGACGGGACACTCAACTTGCATACACCAGCACTTATGAACCGAAGCTGTCCTCTTCCTCAGTAAATCACTAGGTTTATCTTTGCCTTGAGGACAATAACAGTTTTTACGGTCTTGGTACCATAAATGGTGTGATTGTACTAGAGAAAAAGCCTAGTAATTTAAAGCCCATGTGGTGAGCTTGACATATATCATTTAGCTGCAGGTTGTATGTACAGTGCCCTGTGCCGGTCTTGGGGAAACGGAGACAAAAAGAAATGAACAAAACACAATCTATATTCTGTGTCCGGAAAGTTAATGAAACTCGACTTTTGCTCACGTACAGGATCAAATTTACAAAAGGTGAGTGTTTAGTATAAGGACGCCTCGTCACAGGGATCCTGCATTTGACCTTTAAAAGTGGCCTCTTGCATTTTTGTGAGTCAGATGGGAATTTATTAGACTGAAGGACACTTTTTTCAATTCCTCCCATTAAGCTTAAACAAGGAGCCATTACTCAATAACTTAGTTTTGATGATGTGTGATGGCGATACGGTCAACAGTCTGATTCAAACCAGATGACTGAAGGTGAGTACTTCCATTAACCATGAGAAGAAGTCACAGTTTGACCCTGAACAGGGAGTTGGGAGGAAACTGTGTCGACTGTGATGATTAAATGACTCAGTATATTAAAGAAAAGATCAATAGAACAGAAACCATTGAATACAATAAATATCCCATCTAAAGAAAATATGTATGTGCTTATTAGATAAATTTGTCATGTTTTTTTGCATTTACACCAACTGTTAACAGCTCAAAGTAAATGTTGGTTGGAGTCATTTCTTTCATCTGCAAGACATCGGTATCTTTTTAAAATTTTGTCGTTAACAACTTGTCTTGACACCAAACCACCCTTAATGTTTGTATTTTGTATATTTTCATAAAGGTGTATGTTGTTATTTATTTATCCAAGATCAAATCTGTTGTCACTATTTCTTACACAAAATATTTCTCAAACATTTTCTTTTTCAGACAATTTCCCTGCACAGTGTTGTCACATCTTTCCTTGCAAGAAAAGGACCGAGAGTGATTGTAGTTACATAAATAGGGCGACTGTGGCTCAGTGGTGAGCAGGGTTGTCTTTCAATCAGAGGATCGGTGGTTCTATTCCCAACTCCGCCAGCCCATGTTGATGTGTCCTTGAGCAAGACACTTAACCCTAAATTGCTCCCGTAGCTGCGCCTACGGTGTATGAATGGGTATGAATGGTTGATAATACTGATGTGGCACCTTGCATGGTGGCTCCTCCCATCAGTGTGTTAATGGGTAAATGATGTCTCGTAGTGTAAAAGTGCTTTGAGTGGTCGGAAGACTAGAAAAGCGCTATACAAGTACATGTCCATTTACCATGAATACAGTTTGCTTTCAGGGTGCATCTGAAACTCTGCGTAATATTGCTTAATTGAAGTGGTATCAATAAATGGTTGTCATTTTTCTTTCTTCCGTGGCGATATTAAGAAATGTCTTTGGATTCTTTTGCAGACATTAACTATCTCTCATAAAATCATGCTGACTCAGAGAACTGGGGAAGTTTTCTTATCTTGTTACTGATGTTAACTCAAGTTACCTTACAAGTGTATGACAACATAATGGTTACTGGTTGAGTCATCTGGATCAAGACGATCTATTGAATAGATAGAATTGAATTGATGGGGATTTAGTCTTTTTTTGCCTTTTTTTAAGCATGGCCTATTGCGCATGAAGTCTCTCTCCAGGAACGCCCGGCTTGCTCAGTTTCCACACATTCACAGCTGGAGGCTGCCTAGTACAAACACTGAGTCAGAGTGAAGCTCCAGTGGAGCAAATTAGTCTTACATCAGTGCAGCTCCACAGTGGCAGTGACATTTTTTAAGGACAAACTGTATAATTCTCTGAAGAATAAAGCTTGCAGGCAGATGTGAATGGTCTAAATATTAAACAACCACATGATTGACATGCATAGTCAGTGGAAATATATGTCATTTTGTTCTGACAAAGCGAGACGAGCAAATCAGTGAAGCAGCTTTCGCTCTGGCTTGGCTTCTTTCCCTCCACAGGCTGCCTGATATCAGAAAGGGTGAAGGTCTGTTGCTTTGGTTATGGGTAAACACTTTAAATTGACTGACAGCAACATGCTACAGCAACCCTGGTATCCTTCTTCTCATCCTGGTTCAGCTTTCTAATGTTGACCAACAGATTAGCAAAGTGACAGTGCTGCTGCTAGCAACGCTTTCGCAAGTAGATGGTACGTTAGGACTAGAAATAGCCTATCACACGGGTGGCAGAAACCACCAGGTGACAGGCTGGAGGCATAAGGTATGTGTGCGCCTCCAGCGTAAATATTTTTCGTAAATATACATTTTTGCCAAATAAAATGAAATTGTCTACATTTGGGCAGAGTCAGGCCAACTATTACGACGTGTGTCCAGTCTTCTTGTCTAATTATATTACACATTATTATTATTATTATTATTATTATTATCCATCCATCCATTATCTTAACCGCTTATCCTCATTAGGGTCGCGGGGCGAAGGCAGGGTACACCCTGGACAAGTCGCCAGTATATCACAGGGCAGACATAGAGACAGACAACCATTCACACTCACATTCACGCCTATTATTATTATTACAGTATCATAATAAGAATAATAACACATTTTAATTGGAGGCGCTTTTCAAGTCACATAAGGTCGCCTTACAATAAAATAATACAGGATAAAAAGATAAAAGCATGAAAGGTAGAAACAACAGTAATGGGTCTGTGTTTCTTTTTTTGTGGGGGACATTTATTTTATTTCTTAATTTATTTGTATTATATGATTGGTTTTATGGCTTCATCTGTACTGTTTTATCAGGGTTTACCTCTAACCTTAGTTTGTCTTGAGCGTTCTGTTGTTTTATTGCCTTGCTGCCTTGTCTGTCAAAGCACTTTGTACTCTCTGTTTTTAAAGGTGCTATATAAACAAAGTTATGATCAATCATAATATTTGACAGCCAGTAGAAAGAGCCAGGAGACGTGGGAAGAGTTATTAGGGTTAAAGCATGTAAGAAATGTAAACAAAAAATGTATACAGGTGTTTAGAGCACTGGCACTTTCCCCTTTAAGCATTGGCCTTTTTCACACAAGACATTTTCACTACATAGGTGAAAAAAATCAGTAATGGCTGAATTCCATTTAGCTGCTTCAGTTTCAGGGTACTGGTATTGTGTATACTGGCTTACTGTCACACTGTTATGGCTTACTAGGAAACCTGGGCCCTATTTCTCAGACCTGGCTTACTGAGTTAGCTGGATAATTTTCAGATTAAGATGACGCAGGTCGGGCGTTTCGGTTCCTCAAAGCAGGTTTGAAAAATCACCAAAGCAACACATTGAAATTTTGATTTTCAATGCAGGACTTTTACTTGTTATTTGTATCATGTTCTATTTCGCCTTTTAGTTGGTGTTTTGAATAAATATATGTCATTAGGGGGCACTGGGTAAAAATACTGAGTCAGATACCTCTATCTTATATATCTAATGAATTCAAACTTTCAAAATTGCACATGTCTTCTGGAGGCACTTGTTGACATTTTAATGAGAGCAAGTGGGCAGCAGATGGCGCAGTTGGATTTACCACCGACAAGAGTCTCAAGGTCACTGCAGAAGGCTTTCATCCCAGTGAAGCCCGGCAGCTCTGATCCGTCGCGGATGCTGCATCCACTGCACTGCGCAGCTGCATGAACCCAGTGTCCTGTAAGAATGAGACACATGCGTGGAGGGGAAACCCATTATTCACTCAAGTTGAGATTCATTACTACAACGTCCATGTGCACCAGTGCATTTACTCTTGAAATACAACCATTAGGGGGAGGGGGGAATCCAGCAAAGAATTGTCCAATTAATCCCTATCAAAATATTTATATTTTGACCGAATATGGTAAGCATTTACCAGATTCAGGCTTTTAGGTTATATATCCCATAATCAATAGTGGTTCAACACAACATTATATAGTTCAATCAGTTTTACTCTAAATAATGTCTCGATATCTTTAGACCCGTAAACCACCACATCATTGTGATCGTTTGATCGAATGAGAAACGCACACCCCCTTGTATAATATTATTAATGGGGAAAAAAACGTCAATGCCAAAAAACGTGACCGCTCGTGACATGTGACCAATGGCGAACCACTGCATCGGAGATCCCTGCCTGCTTCTCTGCACGTACGCAAAATGCGTCATCTTTCCGCATACTGCCTCTTTTCATCCTTACGCGAAAACAAAGACTACATTTACCACAGTTCACCTCAAATAAAACATTATTTATCTCCCTTTGTTTGCATATTTTGTGATTATTAAAAGCGATGCTTTGCAAAGATTTAAAACATCCGCATTCCCCTCGTGATCACTTTGGGACGTGAAGTCTGTCCGGATGAGATATTTGGTGAACGTGCATCCTTTCTCGCACTGGTCTGCCACGTGACTCGGTGCCAGCCAATGGCGTGGCTCCGCCGCCGGCTGCTTCCTGGTTCCGTCCACTTATGACCGAGCACGAAGCGTCACGACCGCCTTCTCTTGCCTGCCTGCGTGAGAAAGAGAGACAGCACCGTCCTTGCACACAGTTAGGCCCGGAAAAGGTAACTTTGATATCGTTATTTCTACTTTTTATCTACCGTTTTTGTGAAGAACACCATATTTAGTGATTTAAAGTACCTGTTCTAAGACAATATGTTGTTATAAATAACTTGCATTATTTTGTTTTAAATGTGTAAATGCTGTTCGTTATCCTCGACGGTAACCTCAGAGGCTCGTCCTTGTGTGAGCTGACACCGTCTTAATTATCGTTAAACGCGTCGGTTAATTCCCCAGTTGTTAGTTTCGTGGCTTGCAGGATGGAGTAGTTTGTAGCTCCCCGTCTATTTTTAACAGCAGACCGTCAGCTGGCGACATGTCACTCCATCTAGAGCTGCAGGGTGTGTGGGGGAAAAGGGCGTCAAGTTGCAAGTCCGTGTGTTGAAGAACCACCGAGTCTTTTTAGTCCAGGGACTTGAAGGACGTGAGGCTGTGCTACACATGCTCGGGCATGCAGGAAGCTACCAGTTGCTCCCAGTTGCAGCAGCAGCATGGGGGTGTGTCCCCGTTTGTAGGAAAAATACTGTGCAGTAAGATTACAGTCCGTGTGTCTCTGTGTCATTCATCTACTTTGCAGACTTCAATATTTAACTTTTTTTTTTTTTAAAAGTCCCTTTAGTTAGATTGTTTAGTACTTTATTACTGCAGTGATAAAAGTATTGTTAATGTAAAACATACTAAACTGATTAACACTCAGTTGTGGCTGGCTGGCAGATCCTAATGTAGCCTGAATGAGGACTAAGCCAAATGTACTTGCACAACCGTATCAGGTATCAAATCTCAATTATTTATTTATCTTTGGCTGCCATTTTGTGCAGCCAGTTGAGCTTCTGGCTTTCCACTTTTGCAAAAATGTGGTTGCAAACAAAAGCACACCTGTGCATGTAAAACATCTATAACAGAACTATTGTGTTTATACTAATTAGTTACTTTAGGCTAATAACAATTATTTATTATTTAGCAATCTGCCGACTTTCTCCATGAATCAATTAATTGCCAATAAGATGCCAGAAAATATACGTCCCAGTTCTTCAAACGGCTTATTTTGTTCAACAACCATTCCAAAGGTCAAGGCTATTTAGTTTATGATCTCATAAAATAGAGGATATGCATCCTCTCAATCTCTTAAGTTCAACATTGTGAGCCTTTTTGCATGAAGAATTATTAAACAATGAATGGATTATAGTTGTTGGTTAATAGGTTCTAATAGTTTCATCTTTTATGTTGGTGTTTCTATACAAATTCAATAAAAGTGATGAAGTTTAGTTGAGGTTACCAGATGAAACCTCTGAGTTGTGGGTCCAATGCCATTCTTTACCATTCTTTTGATACTTCAATTTGAGAAATGTAGTTTTTTCTAAGTCCTGTTAAACAACACAATTCACAGCCTGACCTTGTTTAAACAAGTTATTTAAACGAGGAACTATTAGTGTTACTCAGCCCCAGTAAACTATAATATATTTCCATTTAGCTTAAGAAAGAAGTCAGTTTGTGTGTGTTTTTAGTTGATTTTTTCCTTTTGGCTGAAGCCATAGGCAAGTTTCCACTCAGAATTTTTACACAGAGAATTTTCCATTGATTTTGCTGTAGACACAGTCTAGTTAAACTCTGGAGGCTGTATTCAAAGTTCACTCGTGCATATAGGGGAGGTAGAGGAGAACATTTTTCCGTCCTTCACTAGTGGACTTTGGAAAGATAAAGAAGGATCTGCGAGATTACGCTATTATTTAGGCCTTTTACCTGCTATGAGTACAGCTCAACTTGGACCAAAGGAAGCCAAATGTGTATTGTGCCAAGTCATTCACCGACTGTTCGTTACACTGACCTTTCGCTACTTTTATCAAGAGCTCCCTGTTTGAGAGCAGTGCTCTCAGCTCTGTTTTGCTGAGAGTTTTGCAATGTTAAGTAAACTGAACAGACTTGGAGAGATTTTTTTTTTTTTTTTTTGCTGCATGAGCCACACCTTCCTGTGACTACTATATGTTCTATCCTGGCCAGCCTGAATCAGTTGGTTCAAATAGTCAACTCGCATGTATGTTTAGTTGGATAATTCATTAGATGGTTTATTGTTTCGTCTCCAGACTTAAGCTTTACATTATTTTCTGTTCATTCTGCTTGTGTCATTGAGCATTTAAATAATTGCCAACTTACTGCATTGACTCAAAGCTTTAATTCAGTAAGTGACTGTGTAACCGTCGGTCAGCTCGGCTTGTGGCGCAGCACTATACTGATTTTCTCCTTCTCATTCCATCTGCAGATCCAGAACCATGTCTATCCTCAAGATTCACGCTCGTGAGATTTTTGACTCCCGTGGCAACCCCACTGTGGAGGTTGATCTATACACCAAGAAAGGTACTGTATGATTGTATGCGTTCATGTACTTATTGAGTTTAGAGATGGTGGTAAAGTTTGGCAAACCTAGTGCAAACTGGTGCTTGTTTAATGTTTTTTTTTAAACTTATCCTACGCCTAAAAATGTATGTAATTATTTTCCAGTATGTCGAACGCTGCAGTAAGGACAACGTATTAGAAGCCAAGTTTCATACTTGTTTTGTGTCTTGCCCAAATATCTAGCCAGTGAAAGCTGGTACAGTTGTGGATTAGGATGGTGAAGTCAGTGTGTTACACTGCAGTGTTGCCAGGCCCACACTGGATCAGCTCAGATTGGTAATGTGTGAAAATAGCTCCTGTAATGTATCTCGCTGCCCTTCTAACCCTCTGTTACTGTAATGGTTCCTGTTCGGGTGCACAGATAGCTCATACAGTATGTACTTCTAGCAAACCCATGAGTTAAGTTGAATTCTTGAAACGGTGACGTTGTATAAATCTATAGGATGCTTCTCTTCACCTAATTGTATGCCTGATTACATAATAAAGCTGCTGAAAATAACACATATAAACTCTGCAATGTTGGACAAGTCTGCCTCGAGTTTCGATCAATTAATTCAATGAACTAATGGTCTGACCATTAGTTAGATTTCCGGCGAGCTGTTCTGGTCCCAAAGCTAAAACAAAAGACCAGCTCAACCAAATGAAATGCCCTGAGAATGTTAATGAAGCAACCTGAATGACCATTGACATGGAAGTGAGTGGAACAGGCTACAACTGCCTCAAATGCATTGTCTGGAAATCAACTACTTTATTCCACAGCCCTCTTGTCTTTTCAGTAGATTTGGATGTTTGCTAAGCTCTCCAGTTTACTGTAAATAGCACCTTTTTTATTTTTCCCGACAAGCTTCCCTTTTAGGTCTGCTGGGCCTGTTTTGGCATCATTAAAGGCACGTACCAAAGCGAGTGTGCTGTAGCCGGAGCTTGTCTTTACTGTTGGTGTGTTATGTAACCAGCTTGCTGCTCGGTCACAGACAGTCAAACGAGAGAACTTCTTCTGATTGTCGTTTAGAATATTGTAGGTCCAGCAGCTCTGGTAATGATTGTGATACGCATACAATCACTGTTACTGTTATATCCTCTATTGTTTTGGTTGTATTTGGGTCATGGTTCTCATCCAGATAAAATATGATATAATATGACAACTTCTTAGCTTGTAGCCTGATGGATGTTGCCACCTCCCCCCAGCCGGAGCCTTTTAATGTCTTGATGCAGATGATGTACTAAGCCTGAACTCATGGCCTAAGCCTCCTGTCCTAAGCCCGAAATCCCCTCAGACTCACACCCTGCCTGCCGCTCCATGGAGCAAACTGAATATATTTTTTGCCCATCCCCAGTTCCTCCTCACTTGGTTGAATCCAAAATGTCCTCTTTATGTGTGGGCGTGGCTTCGTATCCCTCCACAGATACACTGCACATGCCCAGTCTTTCCCTGTTACATCACAGCCTTCTGCCGCACAACCAGTACAACTGTCTCCACACATGCTTTGCTTCTCTCTGTGGCCAGAAAAAAACGACAAATATTGGGAACGTGTGTAAATGATTGGATTTCTTCCCTTAATGTCTTTTACTTGCCGTTACTCCTTGAGTACCAAGCAGCCCCTCATGCTCTTAATGCTCCATCAGACATGTTTCTGTCTACATAGTGAAAATATCAGAGTTATCACATTGTTTGCAGTCATGGTTGACAGGGAAAATTAGGTTTATTCAGACTGTAGCCGTCTGGCTTGACATGACGCGGCACTTTAAGATGTGACTGTAACAAAATGTCCTCTCTGTCTCCAAGGTCTTTTTAGAGCCGCTGTGCCCAGCGGTGCCTCCACAGGCATCTATGAGGCTCTGGAGCTCCGTGACAATGACAAGACTCGCTACATGGGCAAAGGTAAGTCGTCTCTACTGATTTCCTCCCTGAAATCTCTGGTTACATCTATTCTGTTGCTCTCGTGTCATTTCAACACCACTATACTATTCAGTTGTCTGTCCTCGTCGCTTCCTTCTTCATTTCTGTTTCCTCAATCTCTCTTCCTCCTATTAGGAGTCAAAAGAGCAGTTAAATATGTAAATGAGTTCTTGGCCCCAGCATTGTGTAACCAGGTAAATAAAGTGTGAAATAACAGGATAAGTCATTTACACATCAGTCTGCACAGCAGCATGAAGAATGGCTTTGCCTTTTGGAAACTAACCTCGACAGGCGCGAACAGATGTTCACAGATCTAAAATGAAAAAAAGATAATAAAAAACAATAATTGATAGCTAAATAAAATGTTACTTCTGTCAGAATTACTTGTACATAAGATTGGATGAGGGTCACTGGTCTTCTGTCTCGCCTGCTCTGCATGGTCTTCTGCTGTCTGGGTCAGTTATGGTCTGCTTGTCCCTTGCAGGTGTCTCAAAAGCTGTTGAGAATATCAATAAAAAAATTGCACCTGCACTGGTTAGCAAGGTAGGACCATTTATTGTTTGACTAAAAGCTATGTGTTAGTGTCGAAGTTCTCGAATGAATGGATGAGTGTCTTGAATGAATTATTAACACGTCTTGATAAGTTAAAAGATGATAATTAAACTAAAATATTAACCTTGGTTTTCAAAGTATTAACTGTATGATTTTTTTGTTCCTATAAATAATTGCAATAGTGGCGCTTCAGTGACATAATTCTGAGAAGCTGTGATTATTCGATCATTATTTCAGTTTGTTCATTTTTAACTAACGTCTCAGAATTAAACTGTGTTAGTCTTTATTTCCAAATGTACAATATATTTTGTCATGTTTGGTCTATTCCAGGATGTGGACGTTACCGATCAGGGCAAGATCGACCAGCTGATGCTGGACATGGACGGCACAGAAAACAAGTGTAAGATGATACTTCATGTTTTAAAACGGGCTTGACGATATCTGTGCAGAGTTTTGTGAGCTTGGTTACTGAATTCTGTGTGAAAATTATCCACTGTAGAATATTCATAATTTACTTTTAAAAAACATCCGTTGCATATAGTTATTTCTGCTAACAAATGCAATACTTAATATTTTATAGATTTAAAATATGAACTTGCTCATGAAGGTGCCATGAATCTGAAGTGACAGCTGACTACTGTATTGTAGGGAGTGAACAAAGGGAGTGACACAGAAACGTCAATATGCACTCATACGTTGCAACACAAATGTTTATTCACACACAATTATCTCGAGGTCATGCATCACTGATATTTGCCTAATTAGCCCAGCCAATATTCACTGAATAATTTAGGTATTAGAAGACGACAATGTTCCTTATTTGCACACATATTCTACACACAATATATTGTGATATTCATGTCTTCTCTTCCTCAGCTAAGTTTGGTGCTAATGCCATTCTGGGCGTCTCCCTGGCTGTGTGCAAGGCTGGTGCAGCAGAGAAGGGTGTTCCCCTCTACCGCCACATCGCAGACCTGGCTGGAAACCCTGAAGTCATCCTCCCTGTCCCTGTGAGTGTGGTAGAGCAATTCATTAAGTAGTGTACCCCAGACTCTGTAGAAGCTCTTAATGCCAATAAATCTAAAAGACATGCACCGTTAATGATTGATCCACAGAATTATAAATTCAGACGTGATTCCATTAAGCTAAAAGCCGATCCTCTCTGCCTCCGTTCAGGCTTTCAACGTCATCAACGGCGGCTCCCATGCAGGCAACAAGCTGGCCATGCAGGAGTTCATGATCCTGCCTGTGGGAGCCAGCAGCTTTAAGGAGGCTATGCGTATTGGTGCCGAGGTCTACCACAACCTGAAGAATGTCATCAAGGAGAAATATGGCCAAGACGCAACTAATGTAGGTGACGAGGGAGGCTTCGCCCCCAACATCCTGGAGAACAAGGAAGGTGAGAGAAAACATGAAATCAGAGCTGTAACCGCTTTAAGTGTTTCAATACATGCCAACAGAGTTCAGATCCAGCTGAATACATTAGTAGTTATTTTAGGACACTGATGTAGGGTTGTTTTAATTTTTGAGTGACTTGATCATAGAAAGTTCTTACCGTGTCACCACTCAAAAGGGAGTGTCTTGAAAGCAATACATTCTTAGACCTCTCAAGGAAGTACTTCACTTATCATGTCACTCTCAGGTTGACAGAAGGTTTCTAAATTAAGGCCTCAACTCGGGCTGCCAGCCTCTGACTCAAGTGTCAGATTGAGGTGCTGATATAGCAAATGCCCCACTGTAGTAGATACTTTAGTGGCGACTCATTTGTGAAAAATGTGTGTTTTTGATTTTCTCTGGTCACAGCTCTGGATCTGCTGAAGAATGCCATCGCCAAGGCCGGCTACACCGACAAGATCGTGATTGGCATGGATGTGGCTGCATCTGAGTTTTACAAGGCTGGCAAGTACGACCTGGACTTCAAGTCTCCTGACGACCCCAGCCGCTATATCTCTCCTGACAAGCTGGCTGACCTCTACAGGAGCTTCGTCAAAGATTACCCTGGTGGGTTTTAACACACATCCTCTTCTTTACAGCCATACAATTCGTGCTGCTCAGTGCTACCAAATATACAACATTTTAAGGGTATTATAGGGATTTAATGCAACAAGCATAAATAAACCAAATAATGTGAGGACATGTACAAACAACGTCTAAGTCAATGCAATAGAGATTAAATAGAACAGTATCAATATGCATTTTGTGTCTGCAAATATTTCTGTTTTGGTTCAGTCTTTGCTCTCATAAACATAGTTTTTGGCTGCAACAGCCAGCTGTTTTCAGCAAAAAAAACAAAAACCCCACCACTGTTCACTTCTGTCAAAGTTAGAAGGTAGTTGGTGAACATAATGGAGCATTTAGCGGTGTGTTTCTGCTGCCACCAAGTGGTTAATAGCATCAACTACAGCAGGTTTAAAGTGTCTGTAGATGGTAGCTATTGCTACTTACTCAATGCTAACGTGTTGGATTTATGAATGGCTGTAACATTACCCTCACCTACTTGCTATCCAACAGTGGTGTCCATTGAGGACCCCTTTGACCAGGATGACTGGGAGGCGTGGACAAAATTCACAGCCAGCACCGGCATCCAGGTGGTGGGTGACGATCTCACAGTCACCAACCCCAAACGTATCGCCAAGGGTGTGGCTGAAAAGTCCTGCAACTGCCTGCTGCTTAAAGTCAACCAAATCGGCTCCGTCACAGAGTCCCTGCAGGCGTGAGTGTCGACAACCGTGTGGTCAAACTTAACAAATCTTTAAAGTGGCTAACTTGGATAACGTGTGTGTCTTTTTAGCTGCAAGATGGCACAGAGCAACGGCTGGGGTGTGATGGTCAGCCATCGCTCTGGAGAGACAGAGGACACCTTCATCGCTGACCTGGTGGTCGGTCTGTGCACTGGACAGGTAAAACCTCAACTTCTAATTATGACATTAATTGGTATGGCATCTCTACTGTTGAGCATTATAAAGCTGACTATTCAAACAGTACAATAGAACAACTTTAACATGACACAATTGGTCTTATATTTCATTTATTTCCTTTCCCAGATCAAGACGGGTGCACCTTGCCGATCTGAGCGCTTGGCCAAGTACAACCAGCTGCTCAGGTGAGTCCGGTTCAAAAACGTGCGCCTCTAGTTACACTGAACTTTATTAACAATAAGAGTTATAGGCTGCACGCTCCCTGGAGGCACTACGTTGCACTTTTTCTCCGACTATCAATCCACGCATTTTAACAAAACTGTCATCACTCTATCCTAGGATTGAAGAGGAGCTCGGCGACAAGGCCCGTTTTGCCGGCCAGAATTTCAGGCACCCCATCTGAGCTGGTCTACCTCCATGGGCTTCCGTGTGTTCACTGCTCATAAATAATCCCTGTATACGCCACACTAGGTTGCCTGCCCTGTCTGGGAGAAGATGGAGAGATTACTGCTGAAATCCAAGGTCCAGCTCTGGTCTGTGGCGTGGAGAAGCTACAGTACGTCCTAGTACAACCACAGCTCAGCTCATCATCAAACTATGCTTTAGCTCCTGAATAGTGTTGGTCCCTATGTTTGTGTCTGTAACTGTGTGAGAGTGTTGTTCAGCTTCTTGTGAGTTGTAGTGTTTTTTGGTCCTGATTGTTTGAGCTACTGTAACTGTAGTACGGCTCTGCCTCGAGCAGTGGCAACAGTACCATATGTGCAATGTGTTGCATCTGACAAGGTCTTGTGTTGCTGTAAGCGTTGGCAGAAATATGTAATAAACAACATAGTTTGAAACGTTTCTGTGATTTCTGATTCATCCACATGTTCAGGTGTTATCTAAAATCATGGGACTGCTGCAGAACGTCATAAATAATGATTACCTATTGCTATCAATATAAACAAGGTCATAATCACAGATCAGAATCAGCTTTATTTGCCATCTGTGTCTACACATACATGGAATTTGACTCAAGTTTCACGTATCTCTCATACATAGCTTTCTTCCTAGAGAAAATGATCTGGAGTAAAGGGCCTTCTTCTCAGTAACTGCTCTTGTCAGTGTGTGTGTGTGATGTAATCTGAGTGCCACTGAGAGGCAGAAACATGAGCTCAGTGCTCGGGGACGCCATTTCTGTCTCCCTCGGTAAAAGAATCCAGAAGCTCTCCGCAAGCTCTTTTTGTACTGATCCTTGCCTAGATAAATGAGGATCTATTCACCAGTGGTATGGTACCAGGGGGGATTGCCAGCTGGGTCTGTGCCACACCAATTCACTTTGTGAGCCCTGTCTGAACCTGCCTCCATTGTTTAGTCATCACCAAGGAGATGTATTACAAATCACTAGTACAAAGAAACCACCAAAGCACCGGCTAAGCATCCTGTGACAATCATCTGCTGCAGGTTTCCCAGAGCATCCTCTCACTTCAATAGGCTAACAATTGTGTTTTTACAGAATGTTCAAAAAGAGAGTAAATCTTTATTACTTAATTCATATCGCAGCCTTAATGACTTTCTATGAAACTACAATGCTTCATTTTGTTTCCTTGATACCTCTGCCATCTAGTGGTCAGATCTATGCATCTTCACAGACTTGCCCCTTGTGGACAATAAAAAAGGAGACAGATGGCTTCCAAAATGACATTTAGAGATGATTTTATTGGGCTTCATCAAAACTTATTGGAATGTTAGAAATATAAATATAAACCCAGGGAAGGTGACACCAGTTTGCCATCTAAAAACGGCAAACATTTATTTAACTACTGATAAGGCCATACTAAAGAAAGCTCCTGGTGCTGAAATGAGGTCTCCACATAACCAAAGAGAAAAACAAATACAATTAATTAATTAACTATACAATATATAATCATTTATGTGGCAAAGAAAAACCCTATTAAACTAAATAGTCCGACTTTTTCAACCAAAAATAAATTTGTCGTAAAAACTCAAATGATGAGATGAGACTGAAGGAACAGTCCTGTAAGTAGGTTTCTGCTGCTTTTCATACAACTTTTCTATTTTAATGCATTCTGTGATGAAATTGACATTTTCAACTATTGCATCTAATGTGTGGAACAAAAATATACAACACTTATACAATGTTCTCTTTTATTTACTGTATATTCATTGCTGCAATGTCCTCAAATTTCCCCAAAAGTATCATTCTATGATATTTCCATTTTGTTCTCTTATGTTATGATTTGTACAATCTAACCTTATTTCATATTGCATTTATATTGCTATCTATTATATATTGCTAACTATCTATTCTAATATATTTTGTGATACAATAGTGTCTGCTGTATTGTCTTCCAACTCTGTTATTTGTTTTTTATGCTTTTTTTAAATGTAAATATATGTATTTTCAATACTACAGTTAACCGAAATCTCCCAATAGATATTCTAATCTATTACATTTAATTGTTATATTCATCATATTGTTCTTACAATTGTGTTATTATAACCCTATTTTTGCAGCGTTGCCTTGTGCCAGGGGTTAAAATCTGATGTCCAGGTGCATTTAATTCCACATGAAGGAATAGGATATTTTTCAATTGTGTCATATTGTTCCCACTAATTATGGTATTTGTTTACCGCACGCCGTAAAATGTAACACATCCAGTATATTTACTGTATATTCAATACTGCAGTCCACTGAAATCTCCCGAGAGAGATTCTATTCTATTGTATTCTATTCTTCTTGGCTCACTGACATTCTAAATATAGTCTGGCAGTATCACAGGTTTATAAGGATGAAGATAGACCAAGTGTTGCTACAGAATAGACACCCTGAGGACTCCCACGTCGCCACCCTCTCCCTCTACGTGTGGATGTTCCCAGTTTTGGCCAGTGGGTGACGATATTTCATCGGTTGAACTTTGAGAACCCCCCAACTGTTCTCACCCCAAGATGAAGAAGGATGCTGTCATGCTGAGTGCCCCTCACACACACTAGTCAGAGCATTCCGAGCAACGATTACTCCCTCTTTATTCTCAAGTCCATCATTTATGACAGCATCACATCAAACGTGGTCGGTTCCGTTGCAGCCAACGTGCATGAGAGAAGATATACAGGTGGCACTGCAGCTGCTGTGCTACTCTGTGCAACGTTAGTGGCGACACTTGGCTAACTAACGTTGGCTAATTGCCCCCGCTGCTGCTGCTGCCGCTGCTGCCGCTGCTGCTGCTGCTATTGTTTGTTGTTGCAGTCTCTCATCAAACACACCACAGATGTTGTAGATCAAGCCCTCTAAAGGTAAGTGCTGTGAGCTTCAACCAGCCGCCTTCTTTGCCTGTAAGGTCCACCAGCCAAACGAGCAAGAACTGACACACATAAAGGGGCAGTTAGTGGACGTTGGGCTGTTAACCCTCGCTTGCTAGCTATTTGGCTAATTTGCCCATTAGCATGAGCTAGCTCGTTAGCTGGTGCACTTGTTTGCCCCGGTTACTGTTGCTGCTGGTTACCACGAACCGACGTTAGCGGCTAGCACCACTGACGAGCACTGATTGGGAATGCCAGCCAGGAGCAGAGTAATGTCTGGATACCAACAGCTCGTTGACACCGGTTAGCACAGTGCACAACACACACAACATGACTTTGTTTTATTAAACGCACTATGGGTTAAACGTGCACATTGTTACATCACAGCAAACGTTTTCCCGTTTTGAATGCCCCACTGTAGTAGCTCTGTTCCAGGGAGTAGCCTGAGCCCGTTTCAGCTATTGTCATTAGCTTTTGGATACGTTAGCTGGAGAAGCTAACTTGCTGTCTTTGTGTGACTGAATTGTGTGCTCAATTATTGTTATCTAGCTTGTTGTTTGTGATTACTTACGAGCTTGATCTGAGGTGGTTTTGAAATAAAGCTATCACTGGATAACGACACTCTGATGCTGACTTTTGGAAACAAAGATGCAAGGCTTGTGACATCTTCATAGGAGAGATTTGTCAACAAATAGATTCAGCAGACACTTTTCACCTTTGGTACGCTGAGTAGTTCAAAACGTCTGAGTACTAACATTAGAGACCACTTAAGGTACAGGGATTGTGGTATCTGCTGGGTTTCTGCTTTTATCAGTGAGTTTTTTTTGCATGAGGTTAGTCCAAGTTATTATGAATTGTAAGTTTGAAATTAGTTGGCACATACACTCCAGTCATACACACTATGAATAATTTGTCCTATAAACAAGATTCCAAAGATGATTTCTATTCATGTTAATATTTGTAACTTGAGGCAGAGCCATTAATAGCCAGTGATTTATATTTATTGAGGGCTTCTGACTCACTGACTTGTGACTTCTGCCAGGCGCCATAGCCCTGCACAATTGTAGACTTCACCATACCTAATGAATATGCACCGTTCACAATGATCAAAGGCGTGAAACATATTATTTGCTCCATAAATGCCAAGCTATTTTCAGTCTTTCAGTTGAAAGAATGTAATGTAGTGTTTACATCAAAGCCTGCATTTCCTTACTTGTCAAAGTGCCACAACATTAGGCTGATTATAAGAACATCTTTAATACATTATCTGATAACCTGACAGCACAGCATTGTGAAACATTAACATGCTCAAAACCACATTATGTCTATTGACTGTAAGCAACCTAATACGGACAGGTTTTGTTATGTTGCAGTCAACTGCACCGCAACTCTAGCTATCCAGTCATTGCCACCTGCCCAGTCCTCCTGATAATGACATGACTGTATAATAGAGTGGTCACTGAACTGAAAACGGTTCATAAACACATCATGTAATGTCTGTTATACACACTATTGTGTAGCAGTAAAGGATTAGATAAACAAACATGCACATACACCCCTTCCCCTTCAGGTATGTTTTTGACAAGAATACTGCTTATTTTTACACAGTGTCCTGATAAAAGAATAACAACAGGTTATATTTATTTCTTACGTGGAAGAAAACAAATTGTTGAACCAAAATGTATTCAATCCGCTTTCGTTTTTTACTGGACATATCATGTATCAAGTCATTGCAGTTGTGACGAAAGCAGCTCCTTTATACACCTTATTCGTTCCATACGTTGTGCATATGGCACATCTGATGTTTTGTGGGCTTTTTCCTGCTGCCAGATGCTTACTGGTTGTGATTTAGATTTTCTTAAACTGCCACTTAGACTGTAAACTTGCTGGGTTAGGTTACAGAGGTCTGACATTACAGGCTATACGTTGATTACTACTTTAGCACAGTGCTGACAGAAAAGCGCCTTCATGTTTTGGTTTATAGTTTTTGTAGTAAGAGGAATACACTTTTAGGTTCAATCAAGATGATCATTTAAAAAAAGCTTAAAACGTAACATTTGTGGTATTTTTTTTTTTTTTTGCATATGATTGTGTAAAGTCCTTTTTTAAATCTGCATTATCTGGTTATCTTGTAGTTCAGGGGTCAGAAGCGGTCAGGGTGTTTTATGGTGTTTCAATTGGAATGGGATCTCAAGAGCAGCAGTGGGTAAAATTACTTTGACTCACATATTCAATGACACACCCCATCTATCCAATGTTAATCTAGCTGGGTGGCTGTAGTAGCAGCAGAATAATGATAAGAGAAGTGTAATAACCCCGCTATTTCCCCTTAATGACTAATGTGTGTTTGAGTTATGGCAGTTCTCTATGAGTGATATTATGTGGCAAATGGAGGGCCAAATAGTGTGAAGGAAAATTTCTTTTCACTGCTCTCTGACACCTCTTTGTCGGATGATTTGTCAATACACATGTTCGGGAATTCACTGTTTACATGCTGTGCTCAAATAGCATCTTGCTGTGATTCACCAAGATGCTGTCACTGCATCTTTCCTTTGCTATGAATTGTCATGAAAAATGATTCCCCATAATATTGCGTGGGTCTAGTTTCCCAGCTACTTCAAATGCTGTATACTGAGGCATTGTGGCATTGTGTTGCAGTACGAGATGGTGTTATAACCTGTCATCTGTGTGGCAAGCCTGTTTTTGAAAAGAGGCCTTTTACTCTCAGCGGGGCTATTCTGTTTCAAATAAAGGTGATTAGGTGGATTTATTGTGACTTTTGCTCAAGACTGTTATATTCAGTATGAAATTATGTTGGCAGGCAAGGAGTGAAAAGTCTGCTTGACAGAGCCAAAACAGGATATTATATGTAATCAAGCATCTTCAGATTTGTAGTTAAGAAAGTATGTTGCCTTGTATTTAGATTCTAGTGACCATGCATAGCGTCTGCAAAAACAACACAATAGGGAAGCAAGTGGATACACTGATTTAGCGTTTTCCTTTACAGATATCAGTTTTATTGCAAGATATCTGGCTATTACATAGAAAATTAATGCTCTGAACAAAGGAGCAATGTTCGCTCAAAGACCTCTTGATGGGCCATTCAAGTGCTGTATATTCATTAAAAATAACAATCTGTCAGCACTTACTGACAGCACGCACAACAAGCCAAGCTCCCTTTATTGTTCTCCGAAGATGTTTTTCAGTTCCCGTGCCAAGAGCTGGGTAATTGGCTGTAGCAAAGCCTTGCATGTGTTGTTTTAAGATATTGGACTGACACGCACAGGGCACACTGGCAGAAATAAAGCAAGCAACCCCCCCCCCCCCCTTTACTCCTCCTCCTCCTGGCTTATCCCAGCAAGTCAGAGGAGGCAAGATGCTGGATGTGTTTTGTGTTCTTTGACAGCTTCCCTTCACCTCTCATAAGAGGAGATCCAAGCATGCTGCATCATATCTCATCTTTGTTTGATTCAGGCCTAGCTCTGCCGCTCCACAATTGTGCCAAGGAGATAGTATCGGCAAACGCTATCCGTGTTAACAATTGCGAGCTGTCTTGCTACATACTGCTGGTGGTATTTGATGTACTAGATGTGATCAAATCTGCTTTTTCTGTGAGCTCAGCCATGGTGAAGTCGGTCTCACTTCATCCTGCAAATGCCGCCTGTGTCTTATTGGGCCGACTTGGGAACGATTCACATCTTAACTGATTAGGCACATTGTGCGTTTGTGTTGTTGCCAGCCTCTTGGCAGGTTCTAGGTACAGCAAAAGAAATCTGCATATTTTCCTTGTTAAATTCTGTATGTGGTTCTGAAACTGCAGTGTCGCAACTCATCACATTTCAGTCTTCTGTGATTTACGTACATGAGGGGTTGTACAGCGGAGTGTGTGGAAACTAGAATTAGAGGTTGTGCTAATGTTTGAGTTGTGATACAACAGCAAACATAGAGCAAGGAATACATTTAGAAGTTGAGATGAAATTGACTGCAAAGCTGATTGTCTTTTGTCTCCAATATCCGGGAGTCTGACACATTGTTAGATGTCCCATGCAGCTCACTAATAATATATTACAACACACCATATCAGATGAAAGCATATTCTTTTCAGCATTCGGGCAAGATAGGCTTATAATAGCACTTAGTCAATTACAGTGCCAAAAGCATGAATTGAAAGTATTCAAAAATAACAGTCAGCCATTTGCCATCTCAGTAAAGGAGGAAAATGAAATGGTGTAGGATCAGCTGGCTGGCCCCTGAGGAGAGGGAGAGAAAGGGGGAGAGAGATGAGGAGGAGTAGGAGTGCTTTGCCGCTGTGTGTGTCAGTGCTGATTAGGTAATAGATTGCCTCATGTAATGACACGGCATGGCGCTAGTGGTGCAGAAACACAAACAATGCATACCAGTGTTTTACTGTGCACACCCCCTGCAGCTGCCTGCCTGAAGATGTTTATATAGACATATACTCTCTCCCTAGAATATTTCAACATCTTTAGTTGATGCCCTGTTTTCAGCGACACAAACATGAACTATCCGGAAGCCAATAGTTCCTTTCTCCCTGCGCTCTTCTTTCTTCTGTAGCACAGATGAAAGATGGAGGTGATTAAAGGCAAGGAGCACAATAGAGTCTGTGCGGCTTTCTATCAGCGCATATTGTTCCTATTGACGGTAGTGTTTCTCTGCACAGCTTTGTGTTGTTAAATAGGCTACACAACCTGACAAACCCTCTGCTATTTTAGTTGAACCTTAAGCATGTGGGTGCACGTCATATTCTGAATTGTGCCTCGGGCTGTATTGTACATAGCAATGTTAAGATATTTCATTCCTGACCTTGCCTAATAATGGATAAATAATGCAGGCTAAGCTTTATAGTGTTGTACCTGAGACAAAATGTTAAGAAGTGTAAAGGTCTATTGTATTTCCTGACACAGTGATTAAAGTTGTCACTTTGTTTTAATAATCAGAAAGCCACCTTGATTAGCAAGTCTAAATGATGCAGTAGATTTCATTGATTGTTTTATAGGTAGATGTGTCAATACCAGCTGTCTATTGTCCAGACACACATATGTCTTTGTCTTTAATTAAAGTGTCTGTAGTGGCTTGTGATGTATTTTTCTTTGTACGGATATCTAGTACATTGATTTTCAACACTGTGGATGAGACGAATCATACATTCATCTTTTTACAAGATACTGGTTTTGCTCTGTGGCCTCTGTGACTAATACGAGTATTGCACTGATGTGGTGACTGCACATGAGGCACAGTTTGTTTGCAGAGCCCAGACCTGTGACTGATGTTTTAATAGAGAAGGCACACAAGCCAGTGGTGAGCCCAGGGTTCATGCAGCCGTAAGGAAGTGACCCCGGTGACATTGTGGCACTCTCCTGTTCACGAGGTGCCTCCGGTAAACTGTGTCCTTGCTTGCCCTTGTAGGTGAGGCACACCTATTGAGCCTGCTGAGCCTTCAGTTTAGGTGCTGGGACTTACGGCTGAATCAACCATAGATTTAAGGATGGACATCTTGTCTCTGTGCGGACCCCAGTTTCTGCAGCCGGCACAGAGAAAATGAGTTCTGAGGATTGGGTTTAGATTTGCCACTGTAGCACTTCAACTCTTATACACTCTAGCTACCATCAGGGGAAGGCTGTCAGAGACAGAGAGAAGGAGGGGTGGGGGTGGGAGAAAACAGCGAAGCACAGCAGTGCTATCTAATAGATCAATTTGTAATAAATCTGTTGCCTCAAGCTGTTGTTGTTCGCTTCTACTCAGTAAAAGGTGTCTGCGTTTCTCAGGCAAGAAAATGCTTGTCGGGCAGGGCATACAGAGCTATCAGTGAATGAGACGCGCCTAAAGCACAGTAAATCATTTTCTCTGTGCTCAGTTTACATAGGTCGAACACATCGCTCTCTTATCAGCACATTCCATTGGCCAAAAAGAGGGTTTCTAGCCAATCGATAGGGTTGAGCGCTGAAATGAGGAAGTAACGCTCCTCTCACATTAAATTTCCCCATTATTCAATATGAGCTATTAATCATGATGAAAGAGCCATTGATTAAGGCTATGAGCCAAGGTTGGTCAATTTATTTACTAAGAGTCATTCCACAATGTGAGGATCTGTTGAAGTAGTGCTGCTTCAAGAAAACCAAGCAGCAGAATCGAAATGGCCCCATTATTATGACAACAGTTTGATCTTTAAGGTAACAAAAGAGCGAGCCTCTATAAGGACCACATGGGACCTCTCCTGCTCCTCCTCCACCAGCAGCCATATGGACCGTACTAATTGTGTTTTACGCCAACCATTTTCACTGATCCATTGGGGACTTGTGGAAGTGCTGTAGCTATAATGTCACCAGCAGTGGGCTGGCTCATGAAAGAAACATTAGCGAGCAAGATGAGACGACAGGAAGGCAAAACACAGCCAGTCAACACAATTATTGATTTTATTCAAATGAAATCTCTGGTTTTCTGTTCTGAATCTGATGTTAGCGCCTTTTTAAAGTATGGTTTCTATTATTTTTTTTTTCCCCAATTGCTTTTGTCGGAGAGCAGCACTCAGTTCAGTCTCACACATGCACTTTGTCAAGTGGTAAAATCTCTAATTCTAGGCATAATGCCAATGTATAAAGATGAAGCTAAAAAGAGGACTTGCTCTTGTAATTCCATATATCTCCAAAGATCTTTCATCCCATTAATTCACGTGATGATTTTTCAAGGAGGTATTTGGCTTTGATTCTGACCAGTACCACATTTAGCCAGCTGTAATTACTCTGCAGAGAAATTGTCTTTCGTTTTGTTTTGTGATGACGCGAATGCTAAGGTTTCAATGTAAATGTGACATTCACAGTATTTACTTTGCCCTTCAGGCCGGGGTGGCTTGTAAAGCATTCGAAGTGTGACTGAGGAAGATCAGTGTGTGTTTTAACGTTTTTTTTTATAATACGCAATCATGAAAAGGGCACATCTATGGAAATTAGATCCTGTGAAGGAGGGGAGGGGCGTCGGAGAGAAAAAGGAAGTGTGTATGAGCTTTTCATTGTGTCCCTGCTAACAGTTTTCTTGTAATTATTGAAATTGATGTTTGCTGCGAAGCTGTAAATCTGCAAGATCTCTTGTTAATAAAGCGGCAGAGGCAGCCGAGCCGTTAGGCTGGGAAATAAAAGGCAATCAAGCCTCCAACATCCTGTCCCTCGCCCCAAAATGAAGCAGCAGAAATCCTAATTAACTGAGAGGATGAGCAGCTCTTACTCCGGCGCTCGGCTAGTCGGTGCCAGAGTTAGCTGCTCTCCTCTAATGAAGACGCTCTGCTAGCCGCCCGCAACCTCTCTTTCTCTCGCTCTTTTTCTCTCTCTTTTTTTTTCTCTCTCACTCCTCCTCCATTCCTTCCAGCCCTCTCTATCTGGCTCGCCTGAGGTATTTTCTCCCCCTTAGCTCCTCTCCCTCCTCCTCCTCCTTCCTTGTGAGTGAAGTTATGGATGTGACTGTTGCACTGATGGAGTGAGAGAAGCTTTGTTGCCTGGAGGTGTCTGGGAGTCCTGCATAGGAAATCGGTGAGCGAGATGATGGCCTCTGTGATGCTTATTGCTGCTTATGTAAAGTGCTGCGAGAGAGTGGGAGAGACAGCATTGATCTCCTCCCATTGATTTCATAGATCCTTTTAAAGATGACAATAAAGTTGTCTTTCTGTGTTATCTTCAAGTGCTCCTTTTCAAATCGGCGATGTGGTAAATTACTCCTGTCATCAGCCGCCCATATTCCAACAGCATTGTGTGATCATTTGGAGAGTCAGTTAAATCTCGCTTTGCACACTTGATATTTGAATGTAAATGTGTGTTTGCAGAAACACAGCAAGTCTTTGAACATGTCATTGTCAGGTTGATAATGTATTATAGCTCTTAAAATTTACAGGGCTGCAAAGTAGCTTTAATAGAAAATAAGATCAGTGAAGTGAATACTGGGCAATAAGCCCCGTCTTTGTTGTTGCAGAGTGTCGATTGATTGTTTGAAACCTGAGCTGGCCTCAGCTCCCAGCCAGCTGCTTCTCACTATTTACCTGTAAACTTGTCCTTTCTGCTTTTGCTTTGTCTGCGGATGGCCGCAGAGCTCTCTGTCGCTTCTCCCCCTCTTTGTTGTACCAAGCAGCCCAAAGGCCTCCAGGGATGAACAGACAAATAGAAGACAGCGAGAGAGGTGAGGCTCGGTCCCCCCATTCTCCCATCTATCTCTTTCCCTTGCGAGCACTCTGCCAGACAAGTTTCCAGGCACTCAAAAGCAGCAAATCGACTCACTGTAGGAATCACTGTCACTTAGCCGAGCTGGGGCATAGCAGCACACTAGGATGCCAAATCCTCCTCCTCCTCCTCTCCCCATTTCAACGCCTTCTCAAATGAAGAAAATGCTATTTGGCATAGCGTTGCTGAGGCCTGGTTCTCTGTACAGATGAGCTAGCCCCCCAAAATATATGTTTTTGCCTCAGTTATAAATTAGTGGGGTGTGACTGATGACGACTTGATTAAGTGCTTGTGGAAGGGTCTCTAGTGACCAGCGTTCCATCTCGATTTGCTCAAGTTCATTTTCAACGACACGATTGGCAGGCGAGATAGTGCGGCACTATCGCATGAATCTCTCATCAAGGATAGGGATGTTTTGTTTGTGCACAGTTTCTTGACTGTGATTGAGCGTGAGGAGAGAGCTGTCAGAGTTTCAGTCTCTTCCTTTATTCTTGGCACAAATCAAATGATCTGCTCGGCACAAAGCCAGTGCTCGCTGCAAAACCCAGATGCAGAAAGCAGAGTAAGGTGGCGTGTGTGTGCATATGCATTCAGATGCACTCGGTGTAATGAAAGTCAAAATAAATTCGCCTGACTGCAGGAGTTTAAATTTCCCTCCTTGGTGCGACAACTTTGTCGCAGGGATGAGATTCACCACCACCTCTGGCAGCCCCTCACCTCCCCTTGGAGAAACAGCAGTCCCTACTGTCTGCTCCTTGTTTCTTTCTGTATTTAGCACTTTAGCAGTCTTTTCCTCTAAAAAAATTTTTCTTATCCTCTTCCCCTTTTTTTGTCTTGTCTGTGCAGCTGCTGCTGTGAAGAGAATGAGAACAGGCAAAGAAAACTAAAAGGACATGTTGTCTTTACCCCCCCTCCCCCCTTTCACTTCTCCGTAAGCAGCTGCTTACATTACACAGGGCTCGTCCACCTGGTATTTGCTGTTGCAGAGAGATAAAGACGATGAAAGTGAGAAATACGTGTGACTTTCTCTGGGAATTTGGCTTAGAAATTCAGTTGTACGTGTGGGTGTATGGAGGGGAGGGTGGTCATAGAAGGCTTTTCTTTTTTAGATTAGTGTTCACTTTGGTTGTGCTGTAGGAGTCACAGAGCTCATGGGTCATGGAAATCATCAGGCTTGTTTTAATTGTTTGTGACTCGTGAAATGAGAAACAATAATATTCGACTAGCGGACCCAGGAGATTACAATCCGGTCAGCCGCTTAAAGGAGTGTCAGAGAGATGCATTACCACATCCTCGTCTCTCTCTCTCTGCCCCTCGGAGCCATAAACCCCTCGTGAGCATTTAGCCAGCAGTGATTTCTCCTCTGTTCACCTCTTCGCCCTGTTCCTGATCCCGTGGAGCTGGTTGAAAACCTCCCAGGCTTTTTGAATGAAGCCTCTCTTGTGTGTGTGTATGGGTAGGGGGCGGGAGGGTATGTGTGTGTCTGTGTCTGTGCTTGCATCCCTGGTTCTCAGCAAATCTCTGCAGCACCACCTGATTTGACTTGGTAATGGGGCGTTGATGAGACTTGGGGGAAATCGGGAGAGAAGCACAAAACCATACAGCAAAAAACCCACTCCTGTGAGGCGACAGCAAAGACTGCGTCAGGTTTCTCAATGGCAATTGACAAAAGAGGGGAAGAAGAGAGGGTGATGTAAAAATGGAGGACTGTAGCTGTCATCTGTTGATGCCTACGATCGCCTTCTCTTCCTGCATTGGGAGAAGAAAAAAACAGCTTAGTGGTGGAGACTGGCCTCAGCACCCAGGCTTCAACTCTATTTGTATTTTTACTCCACGATACTGAAAAAGCTGGTTCTCTCTCCAGTACAGCAGGTTATTTACATCTTCAGCAGAGCTCATTGCTCACAGAATATTGAGTTCAGTGTGGAGGACATAAAAGGTAGCCAAGCCAGGAGTAGTAGGAGAGATAAAAGCCGGATCGCTTAAGCACTCTGTGTTATTTGAAGCACATGTCTACTGCTGTTGATCTAGCCACTAGCCTAATAATTCACCTTACCTAGTTTTTATCACCCAGTGCACGTCTATGCTCATACATACACACGCGTGCACACACAGTAACTACTCACAAACACAAATTCCCCTCGCCAGGGAGGTTAGGCCCCCTCTAATATAAAACAAGCGATTCAAAGATGAAATGCTCATCATTCTGCAGCCTCACCATGGCCATCCAAGAGATGAGTACCACTGCAAACAAAAAGCTGGTGCTGCCTTCGCCCAGCTCCCTCACAGGGGCTTCTTGTCTATGTTATCACTCTCGCTCCTGCTGCAATTAATATTAATGTGCTTTAAAGCACGCTCCAGCAGCCCTGCTTTCCTTTCCCTCTTGCTTGTATGTGAGTTTGTGACTCAGGAGGAAGAGAGCAATAAAGCCAGCGGGGATAAGAATCTAGGCAGGATATGACAGTCCTCATGTCAGCCGTCTTAGAGCTGGAGGGATAAAGACAAGGGATGAAACTGAATCCGATCCAACCAGACAGCAGGTAGCATGCAGGTATGCAGGTACTGGTAGAGACTCTGAGCACTCACAGTTGCTTTGCTTGGGGCTGTGCGCAGCCAGTTTATTTAGTCATGTTGTAATAATGCTTGACCTTTTCTTTCAAGTCCACGGCCTGACCTTTTAGCACCTTGCTCCTTGGCAAGCGTATGTGTACGTGTGTATGTGCATGTGTGTGCGCGTCACACAGGCACATGCAGAGAGGGAAACGAGCACCTCCTTTGCAGGGAGCTTCATGGTCTGCCAACTCCAGGAGTGGATTGTTCCAAATTAGTATGCATTAGGTGGTTAGTGCAAAGCATTTAATTATGCGAGATGGCACTAAACTGTCTATGTTATGATTAGCCCAACACGTTACAACCTTAATCTCTTCATTTTTTCCCCCTATTTCTTTCCATGGGTGAGGCGGAGGGGAGAGGGGTGATAGGCTGGTGAAGGAGGATGGGTGTGTGTGTGTGTGTGTGTGTGTACTCGCTCTGCCCCCCCGCATGTCCCCAGATACTTTGTCAGACGATATTGGATCAAGTCGCTTCCTTTTATGCGTGTATGTGCACGTCCCTGCTCTGTTTTCAGTGAGCCGCTTTTCATGGGAGGCAAGGCTTTTTAATCTTGGGTAGCAGGCAGCGGTGGCAGAAGCAGCCGGGGCAGAGTTGGAGCGAGCCAGGCAGTCAGTCACTGCAGTGGAGCCCCAGCAGCTCCCCGGAGGAGCCCATTATACAGGAGAGATATCAAACCATGAATCATTTACGCCAGTCCTCCCCTCCCTTCGCCTACCCTCGCACGCAGCCTTGATGCCCGACCTGTCGGCCGGCCGCCTGCTTGCCGCTGTCTGCATCTTTAATGAGTGATTATTGCATTTCATAAACATGGGCTGGAGTAATTAAAGCATTATTGATCCTTTCCACGTTTATTCAAAGGTGGACAAACAAGTTTGTTTTTTTGCCCTCCTCTTAACACATCTTTTTTTTGTTACTATACTGGATAGAAAAATGTCTCTCTAGGAACAGCAGACAGTGATTTATTTAGCCTGACGGTGTGTTTTTTCCCCCCCTCCCACCCCATCCTACCCTGCATGTTTAAGCATTTCAAGAATAGCCTTCATTCAGGGAGGAGAGTGATAATACAACAGAGTGGGGTTATTGGGTCGGTCTCATTGTGCAGTGTGTTGTGAGGACTGTGTTGGTGTTTTAGTAAAAAGTGTAGGGAGACGGGGGTTAATGTGCTGGAAAAGAGTGATTTAGGTCAGTGGTCGTGTCTGCATCTGTCACTCTGACAAGCTGGCGCTTCAGGAGGCTGTGCGGTGTTGAATAAAGGACAGAGTGAGAGACAAGTGAGGAGAGAGCTGGCTCTTTCAAATGGAAAAGAGGAAAACCTGACTTGACTGTGATTTGTGCTCTCAGCGACAGGCACCGTGTTACAAGCAGCCGTTTGATATAAACCTAATCAGTTTCACCTCCTTATTGAGGATCAAGACGGTTAAAGCTTCTGCAAATAAGTGCATGTCTCCTTGCCTTCCCCCATCTGTTTTCCCTTCTCTCTCACCTTCCTTTGCGCTCCCTGCCGTCATTTCTCCTGGCCATTTGTCCTTCTCTCTCTCCCCCCTTTCACGGCGCTTGTCTTTCTCTGCGTTTACATTTTCCCCCCGTTTCCTCATCCACCCTCTCCTCCTATTTCAATCAGGAGTGCACTTCAGTTTCTGTGTAAATATCACAATCACCGATGAGGAAAAAATGCTGGCATCTCCACAAGGGGATTAGAGGAGCCATTTTGTGTATTACTTATTAATGTGTCCATCGCTCCATCTCTCCCACTGAGCTGTATGGATTGTTTTCTGTCATACAGGCAAACATATCAATCTATTTGCAGCATGTTTTTACCTCCGTAATTGTTTGATGAGTTTAGCAGTCAGATTTCACAGTTTTAATAAATACTCCAGTGATATTCTTACCTCTAAGGATTTTTCAGTGTGTTATATTTTGATGGGATGTTGGTTAAACCTAGTTATTTTTATTCACACCTCTCGTTTTTCTTTGTTTCCCAACATTTTCCCAGGACTGCTCAATAGTATCTTCATAAAACAATATTGATAATCGGATTGATCCAACCATTACAGCTCTGTGATGGCCTGTTTGAACTAGCCGGTGCTGATTGCTCGCCTTCTCTCCCTGCCCTATGGCTTGTCCCTTTTGTCTGTGAGCCTTATGGCTCCCTACAGGGCTTAGTCTAATCAGTGCTAAATATTCAGCAGTAGCCCGTAGCCTAATCAGCTAGAGCATAATCATTGTCAACCAATTGCATTCCTCTTGACCTCCCAGATGGAGGTAAACTGCACAGCCTCTCCATAGCACTGCCTCAATTACTGCAGCAGTAATGGTGATAAAGAAGACCACAGGCTCAAATGAAAATGGCTGATTGATGTGGACACACATGGCTTATAATTGGATTATAAGGAAGGATGTTAATGGTGTTAGGGGCGTTGTTGTGGTAGAGCGGGATCCTAAACACGAACCAAGTATTTAGTGATTGGCACCTAAAGCTGTGTGTGTGTGTGTGTGTGTGTGTGTGTGTGTGTGTGTGTGTGTGTGTGTGTGTGTGTGTGTGTGTGTGTGTGTGTGTGTGTGTGTGTGCAAGAGAAAGTAAAATGCTTATGTGTGCTGCCAGTGACTGTCTCTCGTATGCTAGTGACAGCTGTGGGGTCAGAACAAGAAGCTGTCTATTTCCAAAGCAGCAGCTCCTCTTCCTCCTGTCCAGCGCACACACACGCACAATGAGTCATGAAAATGAGATGTGTCCATTATATAGTCGTTGCATTGCTGAACAAGGCTGTATCTAAATCTGATTTTTCGTTATCTATTTAATGATTAGTCTGATAAATAATTTCAGTAGATGACTGATTGATTTATCAACAGACGGAGGTGCTGGTCAGTGGTGTTGCTAGGGGTTGGAAGGTTCCACGTTGTCAGTCTGCTCTTAATGTTTTTCCTGTTTATCCTAATGGAGAGCGTTAAGAGATGGCTGTAATTAATTGACCCTGGCAGCTCAGAGGGGCTGTGTCTGCGAGCAGGTGCATACTGCGCTGCCCACCATCTCGTTCACTCGTCCTCATCTCAGTGTGCATATCTTTGCAGAGTGCCCAACACTCCCCGCTGACCGATTGGCTCGTGGTAAGTGCAACGATGCTGGATGCCTGCGCCTGCGTGCGCGGCATAATACCAGCTAATGCCTGAAGGAGCGCTCTCTCTGTTTCTATCTCTCCTCTCCCCTCAGCTGCTGCTTAGCCAAGCCTGGCCAGTGTAGAGCAGAGCTGAGTGCCTCCCTTTCTACTCGCAGTCTGCTCTGCCTGGCAGTTTATTAAAGGGAATACTAGCTTTTTCCTCGCGCCTGGGCGTTTGATTTCGACAGCAGCAGAAGCTGTCATGGTAGATAAAAGGCAGTGGGCCCCAGAATTACGGTGCACACAGCATCTGTATTTACTGCGTCATTCTCCCTGCCTCTGACAAGGGAGGAGGAGGAGAGAAGGAGAAAATGGAGGACAGGCTGCTGCATTCATGTGTCTTTACATTGACATGTCTCATCAGGGAAAGAGGTGGACAGACAGTCTATGTGAAGCCAATCCAAGCCATCAATCAGCCCTTTTCAATACGCCTGTCCGGCACACTGTAATACTCGCACATAAGGACTGACAAAAGACGGCATTATTGCTACTGTTGACATATTTATAATCCCCTTTTTTCAGTTGGCTTTGTTAGATGGAGTAAAATAAATTGTTTGTGGTGTGCTGGCTAAAAATGTCAAAGCTTTGTTTTCTTTGTTGTTTTTCTACTGAGATGGTGTGAATTAATATAATTGTTGGTGTTGCTTTGAATTTTTTTTCCTTTTAAATTAACAAGTAACAATTGTATAAATGATACAATCATATATATTTATAGAGATATAGTGATGTATGGTTATTCTTATCCTGGGTGGAACTAATTTCCAAGACAGATGTTTGCCAATTCTATTTAATCAGATAATTGATTTCAGTTTCTAAAAAGGGCTTTTGCTCCAAGTCTTGCCTTGACAATGACTTAACAGTCATTCCTGGCAGTATCTCTCACTGAGGCTGTGGGTCATGCTAATTTTTCATCGACATCAATTCATTGAGCTTTAATTAACACAACAAGGATTCGGTGTCCTCCAGTGTCATCTCCTCAGACAGCTAATACAAACTCATTAGCCTAACTCCCAGCAACACTAAAACAAAATGTTATTACACTGTTTTCTGTTTTGGTATATATTAGAATTGATTATGTTGATATATTCATCCACATAAATTAAGTTTTTCAGATCATGTCCTGTAGGCCATTTCATCAACTTAGTATCAGAGGCCTAAAATAAGCCTTTAGTTACAACACAAAACAATCCTCATGCTAGTTTGCTTAATCGGCTTCAGCAGCGTTTCAAGCAAACCAGCTGTCTGTCTTCTTCATGCGTCTCGATGCTCTAGCCTGTGGTGACAGCAAGACTAATGTATTCATGGCGCCGCCATGGTGAGAGGCATTACTTTACCTTTACTTAATTGAGGGGAAACTCCCCTGACACCTGCTTACCACGGCTATAGGCTTGCAAAGCGGCCAAACTCAACCTTAGGAGCTGAGGCCAATGAACCCTGACTGCGAAATAACACAACCCGAGACCACCCAGGGACTGCCGAGGGGAGAAATGATTTCATAATGTTGATGAGATATTACACCAGCCCTTCCTCTACTGTCTCCCTATCGCTCCCCTTCTCATTACTACTTACCTGGAGCGGGAGACAGCTCTGACTCTGTGCCTGAAGGTGTATTTAGATGGGGCTGCTAAATATTTCACACCCTAAAGACAGGCTCGGAAAAAGAAGTGAAAGAAGAAGAAGCAAAGAGAGGGGCAAAAAAAAAAACAAAAAAAAAACGGTGCAGGGGGTTTTGACATGGATTGTGGAGGGAGTGTAGTCAAGGGCAGTCAGGGCAAGCTTGTAATTGGCTGACACCAGAGTGTGTGTGTGTGTGTGTGTGTGTGTGTGTGTGTGTGTGTGTGTGTGTGTGTGTGTGTGTCTCTCTCTCTCTCTCTCTCTCTCTCTCTCTCTCTCTCTCTCTCTCTCTCTCTCTCTCTCTCTCTCTTTCTCTCTCTCTTTCTCGGTGTGTGTGTGTGTGTCAGACAATATATACTGAATACTGTAAGGCCAAATATATCTCCCCAGCCTGGCTGCATTGCTTTCAGTGTGTTGATATGCTGCCATCCCCTTGCACTCCAGTGAATGTTGATCTCAAGTACAGCAGACATAGTGTATTATTTTCTTTGGGCTCCAATACCAAACTCCCCCTTCCTCCGCAGCATTACAAGCAAGGTCCCATATGAGACTCAGCATGACAGCTCGACTGAGCTCCTGCCTCGTTTTTTAATTGTCCCATGCCCCAGGGGCTGCTGGGAGCAAGCTGGGTGGGGGTGAACATTTTCTCCAGGGGGGTGAGGAGAGGTGGGTGACAGAACACTCGCAGTGTCAGGTGCAGGTGCCGAGAAAAGAGATGGAGAGGTTGCTGACAAGCTAACCGTGGGGAGCCAAGTAGTGGGAAGCCACTCACTCAGATTGGAGAGGAGTGAGAGCTTTATATAAGAGGAAAGCACACAGGAGGCATCCATCACCCTGCTCCATCACCACTGAACTCACTGATACATATTATTCAGCTGTTATCAGCTGGTCGGTTAACAGACACCACTGCTGGAAATGTATGCAAATACCACAGTGGGGCCTCAGTGGTAAAACAGCAATAGATCTTTGCACTGTGAATGAGGGAGTCTTTTTGTTCAAACAAGGTTTTTTTGATGCAAGACTTGGAGAGTGAGTTGTCCCCTTTTGTCTCGTTATATGATGCGTTTAACATTCTGAACATTCAAATAGCAGCAAATAAGTATTTATGTCAAGATATCGTGGAATAAATAATACCTGAGCGGAGATCGAGAATGTTGTTGTCTGAGCTTTTCTTTTGTTGACACAGCCGGGCCGGCTGTGCATCCTTGTAGTGCATGTGAGCGTGCCTCGCTGTGCACCGCTCTCATATGGCGGCTACAGCTTGTAATGCCGGCTGGACTGACAGCGTCGTCCCCTCAGGTAAACACGGTTAGCTCTGTCAGCACTTTCGCCCCGTCTCACCCTCTCGCCCTCTTCATGTTGCGAGCCGTTGAGAAGCAATGGAAATGCTCTCAATCTCGTGTCTTGCACATTTAACTTATGTCCCAACACTTTCCTTAATGATAACGTGTCAGCTAGACAAAACAGCATCTTGGTCTCACTTAAAAGAATAACTGCTTGATAATTGATTAATCAATATGTAATATTTGAGCACAACTGCAGCTTCTTAAATTCAAGATTTAGCTTAATCTCATTTTCTTACTATATAAACTAAACATATTTGTTTTCTGACTGTTGGATAGATAATTGAGAGAAAATATTGCAGATTAGATGAATTGATAATGAAAATAATTGCATACAGTTGCATACAGAGGATGTGATTTATTCATCAACATTTACATGCCACAAATTTACAATTGACCTTATTCTAAATACATATTTATGTGCCCAATAAATATCATTAGACACCTCCTCCACATTACGTTGCAACATCAGTTCCCTTCCCGTAATCAGCTTCATCCCACACCTCTGTCATGTTGCTCCTCTTTTAAAGCCTTTGTGTGGTTTCTAGAATAACACTGTGCTTTGTACTATTCATCTTGCAGCGACATGAAAGCTGAGTCAGACGGTAGAGCCTGTTTTATCAAGAGGTCGATTTCTTGAAAATCCTGTCAAAGCTCTCACCGTGATTCAACACTCCATTAGGGTTTACATGTATCTGAATGCCGTTGAATAGCGCAATTGGAATGCATTTCTTTATGTGGGTATGCTGTCTCTGAATATGAAAGTATTCAGGTTAGGGTGATTAGGAAAGTATGTCTACATGGTCATTTATAATTAATTGTCTCCATTGGGTAAAGTATTGAAAAACTGCAGGCCTTGTAAACAGCCAGTGAGCCATTACATCTTTTTTACTAAAACGAATAATAGCAGAGCTGCTGGAATGAAATGATATGCAGCAGAGAGGAAGCAGCAGCATACTTTTTGGGTCTTGCTCTTCCTGTGTGTTGCCAACCACGCTGGGGTCAGAGGCTCTGAGACTAGCCCTGAGGGGATTCGGGCTGCACTGATGGCATACCTGCTGTTTCACTGAGATGTTATCCAAGTGCAAGCCGGCCCAGCTTCATCCCAGCTGCTTTTGGATTGTTCTGCAAAATCTCACGCAAAGATGGAGTAGGGCCAGTACACCTCTGGCTCTGTTACTCTCCCTGCAGACACACACACACACGCAAACATACACTCACATGCTTACTTACACTTGCGCAAAACATGCATTCACTTACGCGCAGCCATTCACAGCAACACAGCATTCAGGTCTTAATATACGTTTGTCTTTGCACATTCAGATAATTACACACACACACACGCGTATACACACAAACACACTCACAAACACCGGACCAGATTACACTGTCACTACAAAAAGCTTTGTAGCTACAGCGCAGGCTGGCTTTTTTGCAACGGGTCAGAGTTGACTGCAAATTACAGCTGGTGGCTGACCACAACCGGTGATGGATCTCAATGCAGTCTGCGTTTACCCACACACCTGCACCCCCCTGGATGGGAGAGACGGCAGCACAGCCAAGAGCACACAGCCATTTTGTAACACCTCAAGGAACTCTTTCTCTCTCTCCTCTCCCTGTATGAGGAATAGATGAGGTGGTGCCATTAAGTGAATTTGCTGTTATTTCCCCAGGCTCTTAGCTGAAGATGTCAAACCTCAGCCAGGGAGGCAGCCAAGGATGACTGTCGGCTCAGGCAGAGGCAACACACACACCAAACTCTCTGCCATGCAAATGATCAGCTTTCATGCTTCTGTGTAATTTATCAAATTGCTTGGGCATGTGATGAATGGGCCCAGATCTCAAAAGGAAAAAAGACATTTAGTTTGCATTAGGTCGCTGTCATGCCCATGTAACAGCTCAGAATTTAATTACAGTAAATGGTAAACATCGTATTCATGTTTTCTGAAACAATAATTCAGTAGGCCTAATTGCTTTGTAGTTTCAAAGACTTAACACCTGAGCGATTACACAAGTGGAATCGGCTTGTTAAACAAAAACTGTTCAGTCCCATTACTTATACGACAGACTACTATATTCTCTTAGTGTGTGGAATGAGCAAGTAGGCTTAATGTCTTCTACATTTCCTCAGAAATGCCTGCACTCGCACATCTTTACTGTAGAAGAGGTTGGTTCTCTCCTGGTGATTTGTCACAGTTCCCTATTGTATTACACACCACCTCTCCTTTACACTGCTCACACACCTCCCCTCCCTTTCTTTTTTTCCCTCCCCTCCCTCGCTCCCTAAATCATTTCTTAACATGTGTGTGGGTGCCCTCTCTCGCTGTGATTCTGATACTTCATAACGGCAGGAGGAAATTGAGCTGACCTTGAGGCTGCCGAGCTCCTTTATAATGCTGATGTATGGGACTGTGGGCGCAGGCAGCCAGTAAGTGAGAGGCATGTTTTTATTTGCTGGGGAGCAGGGCCCAGTGTCAGGACACATAACAGGGTTCATTTCTCGCCCACTTGAGCTAGCTAGTATGCCAGGAAGCTTAGTGTCAAGCATTCAGGTCCACGAGGTGTGATTTACCTACATTAGCCTTTGTATACTGGAATATGTTGCATCATGCTGCCGAAAGCCACAAATAGATTTAACCCTCAGGATGGATTGGCCTCACTTAAATTTGATTTAGATGGTGTTGCTGCATTGCAAAAGGGTTATGGTTGTCAATGCTGTTATCTCAAGGTTGGACTAGAGATTAATTTAAACTGGATTGTTTCTGGCCAGTTTGCATTTGTCAAGCAGTGACAGGGCAATCGTTGATGGAAAAAGAAAAATGTGTCTCTTTCACAACCTTATATCACCCTGCGTGTCATTAATGTCATTATTCGTTCAGTGTGAATGGCCCACTTCCTTCTCTTCGGTAGCTCTCTGCTCATCAGCGTAATCAGCTACCGCCTAACACAATCAGCCTGCTCGCAAATTATAGTCATGATTGAGACCAAGTCGTTCGCAGGAAACAATGAGAGGGCTTACGATCCAAACATGAACGCTGTTCGGAAAGTGCACGCAGTAAATACATATTTAAAAAATATAATGCAATCCAATACCCCTCAAAATAAATGGTACCTTTTGTAGTGCTTTGAAGCTGCATTTTATTAGAGAGCTGTTTAATTAAACTGAATTGTTGAAAATGTCAGTAAATTGGTAAAAAGGCATAATAACAAGTTCCAAGACACCGGTGGGACATTTACAAACGTCTTGCTTTGTTTAACCAACAGTCCAATACCCATTCATGATTAGTTTACTGTCATAGCAGAATAAGAAAACATGAAAACCCTCATGCTAAAACCAGAATGTTTTCCCATTTGCGAAAAATCTATTGTGACAATTAATACAGTTAATTTCTTTGTCCATCAAATAATTGTTCGTGACCAATTGTTGCAGGTCTAAATTACACATTAAAGAATGGCCATGCCTTCTCTTTAGTCATAACTACATCACTGATTGCATATTTTAGAACCTGATTCAAAAAGTTTAATTCTGAGCAAGTGTCCCAATTAATTATCAATTCAAACTAGCTTTGTTGCAAATACACAACCTAACTTGGTTGTATGCATCATAATTAGGACTGTTAGGACATCCTTTACACAAGGATGTATTGCCTTCAAATACCTTGCCGTGCATGTTGAACAAATCCACTCTGTCTTTGCACAGTATGTAAGTTAAAACACATTTTCTCTCCTCGTAGGCTTGTTGCTGGAGACATTGTTTTCCAAACAAAACCACTTCAACATTGTAGTGGCGTGACTTTGCACAATGACAAAGGGATAATAGAAATGATACACAAGTGTTCATTTGTTTTCACTTTGTCAGGAACGTTAAATAGTCATTTTAGCCCTAATTTGGAGCTTTGTGTGTAATGGTAGTGGGTTTGGTTGACATTAAGATGAGCGCATCAGCCCTGCCAATTGGGCTCACTTCTCATATGGCACAGATCCACTCACAGAACCTCGTGTCTGGATGCTGCACTCTGAAAGCAGGCAAGGACCCAATTCATTCACAGTCTATTCAACAACACATTGACTGTGTGCAAAATATGCTTTAGCAGCTTCACAGTGTAGGACTAATCAATTGATCCAGATTTTGCTGTCCATTGATCTTGGCCAGCCCTGCATTCAGACTATTACAGTGCACGTATGATAATGATATCATTAGCAGCTCATGGCCGATCTATTAGTGCAGTGAAAATGACAGTTAAAAACCACCCAAACCATGCATAGGAACATTCGCACTGCCAAATGCTGGGGTGAATGGTCCAAATCTGCTTTGCTAATGCCTCCCTGTCACTCTACCTCCCTCCCCACCTCATCACAGAAACAGAACCACGGCAGAGAGGCAGCAAGCCTGCTGGTGCTGCTGACTGGCATTCTGTGTGTTGATGAATGTGCCGGCCTGACGGCTCAATGTGCTTACCTAACAGGAGCTGCTCTACTGTCACACTGAGTTTCTCAGTATCTCTCTCAGTACCTCTCTCTGCTGAGGTGAGAGAGAGAGAGAGAGAGAGAGAGAGAGAGAGAGAGAGAGAGAGAGAGAGAGAGAGAGAGAGAGAGAGAGAGAGAGAGAGAGAGAGAGAGAGAGAGAGAGAGAGAGAGAGAGAGAGAGAGAGAGAGAGAGAGAGAGAGAGAGAGAGAGAGAGAGAGAGAGACTTTTTTTTCTGAGTAGTAAGGGGAGCGTTCCACTCGGCTAGACACTGCAGCCTCCACACTATTTCTCAAAGGTTAATGGAGCCTCCTCACAATGCACACTAATCACCAGGTAATCGCTTACTAGGTGGCAATTAAGGTCAGCTATGATGACCAATGCAGCACTTATGAATGAGGGAATCGGGTTACCAAAAAGTCATTTATTTTTAACTACATATTGTTGCAGTATTTGTTTTCTATTTAAACAAATAATTATTTCTGCTACCCTAACACACTCATCAACAGTATGGAAATGGTGAAGATGCAGCAAAAGCTATCTTTAGTTCATCCGTGTTGTGTTAAGGAGGTGTTTGAAGTGGTGAGCATGGTGCCGGTGTTAAAACAGTGGCTTTTCTGACGTGCTTGTGGTGGACAGCCAGAGACACTGACAGACTGAAAGGCGGGCTGAAGTCATGAAAGCGTGGAACTTGTCTTTGATGTCAGCTAGCTTCCGGAGGGCCATGGCGGTTGGAAGGGGATTGAGGTTTCAGCACGGGATTTGGGGATTGTCGTGTCAGAAAGGTCTCTCTGGGGGCCGAGCGTGTTTGAGCGCATGCATATTCACATAAGAGACCAGGCAGCTGAAGAAGGAAAGGCCAGTTTGTCCTTGTCATCATCCACATCACCCCAAAGTGCTCACATATAATAACCCTTGACTTGCAGAGCATGGAAGGGATTTTGCTCTCACATGAGCACACACATCAGAATATAGGAATAGACATTTCTAGGCCTGTTGAGCTACTTTCAGTTGCTCTGCGGTGACTTGTGGGAGAGACTGGATGGATGGGTAGTTTGATGAATGGTGTTGCATGCCTTTTGCTATTTGGATACAGCTTCTCGGCCGAGATATGAGCAGATTAAAATGAAGATGGGTTTGTCACAGACTGATTCAAAACAACAACAACTGGGAGACAGATGAGTCCTGTGTATGGGTGTTTTTGATGGCTACATTGTCTGTCCCTGTGGAAATTCCAGAGTTACTAAACAGATTTTAAAATCAATGTGAGCTATTCATATGCGGATCTAATCCTCAGATTTACTGCCATTTAATCTGTGGTTATGGCAGGCTCTTGATGGCTCTAATGCTGTCAAGCAGATGCCCCTGCTCAGCCACGCAGGTTAGGCCACACCTGGTGACACCATTGAGCCCTGGCACTAGGTGGCCCACTGCACATTTCATCTTTTCCCCAGGTGCCAACTATCATGTGAAAACGTGTATTATAGCGTCACGGTGCATCTGAAAGAAAATGTAGCCAAATGTTAACATCAAATATCTATGACCCCAAAATCGTGAATTGAATTTGACCATGCTATGAGTATGAATGTTATTGTGCTTTTCTGGATGGTTGTTGTGTGTATTTGTGCTATTTTTGACAGTGTACTCTGCTCCCTGTGCTGTTGAACAGTGATGAGACTACATGGACAGAAATGCTTGATTTTATTCACTGCACACCTGGTGCTATCTCCAAATTCAAAAAGGGAACAGACCATTTCACTTCAAAATGTGAGCTGAATTCAGGAGTCACATTGAATCAGAAACAGGGAATGAATAATAACAAGTTACACTTTTATTTTGTACATCTGGCAAATACCATGGGATGTTGTTTTGAAGCAGTTTTGCCATGACGAAATAATTGATTAGGAAGCCTCAACCTCCCTTTTTTAAGAAAAATAGCTCAGACAAATCCTACACATGTTCCTCCGCGGTACCATACATATTCATTAGTCGCTCATCATTTTATTTTGTCGATAAGTATCCTCAATCTTCCCATTTTCATAATATTGAGAGCTAAATTTTATGACATAAAACAAACACATAAGCTGTACTATTAATTTGGTTTTGCAGCCAACCAATAAGTGGTAAACCATTAAATCACATGCATATTTTTGAGTAATTGATTGATGATAATTAACTGCAGTTAGCAGTTTTAATGAAAAGGATGATTTTAATTAGTTTGGATTGTTACACCCTGCATATGACTGTCGGCACATGCACGACATAAATGCACACATATTATACACCTTTCAGTGCTCACATTGAAATATAGAAGGTGGTGTGTGTGTGTGTGTGTGTGCGTGTTGCATTGCGTTTCTGGGAGTTATAGAGAGTAAATGCAGAGAATCTCCCGGTGTGCGGATGCTGAATGTGAAATGTCAATGTTATTGAACAGGTGCTCCGAGGCAGAGCTGTGATGTTTTTATTTCCAAGCTCTTGTCAAGCAGAAGAGAGGGCTCATGGGATAATGGGGGAGGTGGGGTGGGGGGGGGGCTTTGTGCGTGCGTGCTTGCGTGTATGTGTTTCAGTGTGTGCAGCGGGTACGAGTGCTGAGATCTGTGTGTACCCAGAGAGGTTTATTGAGAAGCGGTAATGAATACTGGCTTAGAATAAATGCTCACGGTCTCCTCATAGAAAATGTTAACTGTACTGTGAGGAGTGTTATTATTTTGTGTGTGCCTTCTTTCAGTGCCTATGTTCACCATGTGTTCAACATAATGCCAAATATGGCTGCTGTCTTTACCCATGCATACACCTCTACTGTCAAACTGTTATCGCCTTGTTTGTTCCATTTGCACATCATTTATGTTTTTTTTTTTATCCCCCTGTCCTCTGTCTGTGTGTGTGTCTGTATGTGTTTGTGTGTTCTTCCCCTTCAGTTTTTCTCTTGCAGATTGTCGTTGTGTCAATACTTGTTGAGAGGCAGTGTGAGCTAGGAGGTGAATGCAGTCAAGGTTAGTCAACAATTCTTCGTGACACTGCAGCACTGACTAACAGTGTTTTTTGCTCCGCTCTAACCCCACTCTCCTTACCCCAAAATGTTTCTATTCCCCACCCACTGGACCTTGATCATGTTCTCCATCTGCCCGTGGTGCTCTCGGTCTTATTTCTCTCCTCATCATCATCCTCCCCCTCATTGTGCTTTATCTTCTCCACTGTCATCTTCCTCCTCCCCATCACAGCCATCTATCCCACTACTTTCAGTTCCAGTGGAGAGAACAGCTGAAGCCTGTCAGCACTCATTTATCCCTCAACTGCTAACTCTTGCTAACCCACACCTGTGTTTGTGTCTGGATGTATTATCTATAATGTTTTAGCGTTACCTATACGCACTCCCTCTCCTTTCTTTGCAACCAGTGCAATGCTGTCTTTGTCCACGGGAGGTCTTTAAGCTGCCAATCTAACATGCCTTCCAATGAAGGCTTGTAAGAATGTGATTGCTGTTTTGCCTTTTTATGCTTTTATAGAAAGCAAAAAAATATATGAGCGAGAACAGCGACTATCTAAATTTCCAGAACAGCGGTAGAGAATCCAGTCAGGATATAGGGGGGGGGTTGCGGGGGGCTGCAGTTCAAAGCCGACTAGCAGGTTACTTAATGAGTTTTGGTAATTGGCTTGCTGTGGCCTCTGCGCATCCCTGCCCTCCTGCTGCTGATGTATGCAGGAGCAGGGAGAGTGCTCTGGCTTGCATACCCTCCCTCGCTCAGTCTTTCCTACCATCCATCTTTCCCTTCATCCATTCCTCTTCCACATGGAGCTAATGCTGCAATGAGCCTCCTCTGTCTATTCCCCACTGCTCCTTTCATAAAGAGACAGTTAGCATGCTGAATGTTAGCCTTCCACTCTGCTCAATGTCCAATATCAACTGCGTCGGCCCGACGCGCGGACACACACACACACACACACACACACACACGCACACACACACACACACACACACACAGATGCTCTCCATGCATTATGCAGAATATGTGCATCCAAATTTGCAGACTTTCCAGCTCACCACTTCCAAGTAGTAATTCTCTGTGTGTCCACAACAGCATAATGAGAAACACATTTCCATGCTCAGTTGATTCATAAGTCGAAACAATAAAAACAAAGAGTAGTGGGCTTGCCATGTAATCATAAATGACACTTAACATATACTTCTCAGATTTCAGCACACTATCGCTTCACCAGAGACATCAAAGGGGCTGCTATTCTTCTTGTCTCATTGCTGTTGTAACAATGTGCGTTAGGGAGGAAAAAACAGCATCAAATCTGGTTTGAATCTCATTAAATCACTTCTTAAATGATTGTGGTAATAGTTGGGAGAAAATATATCTATGACCTTCACGATTTAGTTGGGAGTTGAGAGAGGTGTCGTTTTTAGTGTGGATTGTTTATTGCTTTGTTTGTTTATACCAAGCCTCTAGATTAGGGCCTTTGGGGATCTGCACTAGTGAGGCTAACCTAATATATATTCTGGCTAATGAGCAAGCTTCCCACCTTCCTACCTATTCCCATTAATTTTCATTTTGTACCTGTAAAAAGCCATAAATAAAGATTGCACACATTAGTAGTCGTCTTTAGTTGCAAGAGTGCTGCCAAGCTTTTTATCTACTCCCACAGTTGAGCGGTTGATTCTGAACGCTGTCGGGGTTGGAAGGCCAAAGCACAGCTAAGTGGCTCCTCTTGACCTCAGCACTGATCTCCCAACTGTCTGCTCCGACTGCACACAGACAGATTTTACCCATTCGCTCCCACAAAAATAGTCTAATCTCATAACATAACCTCAACGCCCTGTCTGTGTGCTGTCTTTTTGAACAACACGTCCTTTTCTCGCCGCACCCTGTGTTGACATTCAGACGGTACATTTGGCTTTAGAGATTACTTCTCTGCTGTAATTCATGCCAAATTGGAGAAGGAAATGAATGTTAGCAAATGCAAAATGGAAAACGTAGCTTGACTGGCTTGAGAATCTCTGACCTATGATGGATGTGCTTATTCTAGTTATCACTATGTATCTGTAAACTGGATGGCAGAGTCATTAGCGCACACTGAGAGCAGCCAAGTGTGACCAGAGGAGAATAATTGATTTCTAAATAAGCATTGATGCTGGAGGGGGGGAAAGGATCCAGCTTTGTGGGCTATTGCGCCATTATGAGCATTTTACTACGCATGTCATGAATTATAGTATCGGGAGTTCATTTTTAGTTTGACACATTATGGGCCTCTGCTCCCCCAATCCACCGCCTCCTTTAAGCACAGCAACAGCATGGAGCTGCACCTCCACTCTCTGTCCATATGGTGGCAGTGTACGGAGGTGAGACAGCCATGTGCTCTGTGTGAAATGGAGCAGTCACTGGCTATTTGAACAGATTAGCTTTGAGACAGTAACCACACAGGAATCACACACCCCAACCGCCACTCTCTCTTTTGCTTTCACGACCGTGGACTCCATGACTTTCAAACACATTTTCAGCAGGAATAGAATTGTACTAACTGCTTCCAGAGCTCAGCTTCAAACACATACTATTTGTTTATCTTGCTGAGTTTTTGTTCACAAAAGGATTTGCCTGGAATGTAAACTTCCTCTTTTCGCCACAGCCTGCACTCTGTCTCTCTGTGTGTCCCTCGTGGAAATAAAGTCTCATTCCTCCGAGTCTGTTTTCGGTGCAGCGACGGCAGGCTGAACTGCTCTTTTATTCAGATGAATGAGGCCCTGTTTAGCCTGGAGAATCAGACGGACACAGACGGTCCATGTGAAAGCTTGAAGAATGTCTGGAGAATCAGAGGCTGAGTGAAATAGCATCTATGTTATTACACATGTGCACTTGTTTGTCTGTTTTCACTTTCTATATGTTTGAGTAGTTTCTTGTTTTTCTGTTTCATAAGCATTTCACACGCTGCCTTTCTTTTCCCAAAGCTTCGGTCTTCATTACAGCAAGCTGTGATCTACCGTTTCTATTAAAAGCAGTTGTTTGCTTTGCTCGTATAGTATATCAAAGCCGGCAAATGAGGAGTCAGGTTTTGCTGTACTGTAAATGCTGTGATTCCTCTCACTAACATTTGATCAATTTGTCTGCCAGGTGGCAGATACCTCCATCTAGAAGAAGATTAAAAATAAAATAGTTTTACCAAATGGCTGCTGCAAGCAAGTTTCACTCTCTTGAGTAGCTTGTGTAGCTTGGCAAAGATATTAGACATATGTAGCCTACAAGTGTCTTGGTTTTCAGAGTGTTGCGGGGCTGCCAAATGTGACTGTGAATAGCTATGTAAACAAGATAGCTATGTTAGGCTAGACCTTGCAATGATTGCCTAAAGTGAAATACCATTCCGTGGCTTCTTTCACATTTTTACAACTGTGTTAATGATCGCAAATAAAGGCTTGCTATGTAGCAGGTTAATTACTAGCAGTCTAGCTGCATTGCCTCTAGAGGACATCTTTATTTTCATTTAGTCTTTTGTCATCCTAACAGGGCTGTGAAACCTGCTACCTCCTTTTCTTAAAGATGTTATTTTCTTATTAATTTCATTTTAAAGTTAAAAAGACTGTTGAATATTGTTCTTTTCAGCCAAATAGCAATAGTCCTTGAATCTACGCTTATCCACAAGCGAAGATAACCATATTTAGTTGAGTAATTTCCTTGAGATACTTTGTTGGGTGATTGGAGAGGATTGTTTTATTGCTTCCCCTTCTCTCAACCCCCTCTAGGCAAAGTCTGTGTTTTAATTAGTCGTATAAGACACTATTTTCCCTTTTGGATTCCCCCAACTTGTAAAGTGCTCTCTTAAGAATCCATGAAGGCTAAAAGGGGCAATGAATGATTTGAAGTCAGTTTTCTTTTTTTCTTCTTTTTTGGCCTGCCTGCCTGCCAGTAGGGAAGGGGGAGGCCTATCAGCACTTGCCGTCAGTATGAGGAACAGTAACTTCAAGCAGCAGTCACACAGAGTCTTTGTTCTTCGTGGATTTAGTACGTATGGCGAAGAGAGTCGTTGCTTTAAAGCCCCATCTGGAAAAGCACTGTTTGCGTTTTTTAATATGAGAGGAACAGCTCCTGTAGATAATACCTACCCGAGAATGGTAAAATGATCTCAAGGTTCAATCTAGCACATCCGTTTTTTTTTTTCCTCTCCTTGTATTATGTTTTGGCAGCAGGGAAGTTAGCTTGTTACACCGTAGAGATTTAGTCATGTGTTAAAGTCGAGCTTCTGAAGTACACCCCCACCAGCGCCACAACCTAACCCTCCGTTTGGTTTACAAGTCTGTTTTCTTCTCTCAATCCCTTTTTCCTTTAACTTGTCTGCTCATCCCTGGTGAATGTATTAAATGAAGTTACTAGATATGAGTGCTTAAGAGGCCAGGGCCTCTGAGGCTTGCCAAGTCTCGCACAGGCTTGGCTCAGTCATCCATGTCACTTTTTTCTGTTGTTTCAGCTACTGGCTGACTTGCTTGTATTGCTGAGCACTTTCTCTCTTTCTCTGCTGCCTCCGAGTGACTTGTTTTTCCTCCAGCGTGGAGAAATCAGGCTAAAGCAAACAGTGTGCGTCAGGCACAGCTTTTGTTGAGTATTCATTTTTAATGAGCGTAAGTGGCTACAGAATCCTATAAACCATAAATGGAGTGGTCAGACTGAGGAGGGGTGAGGGAGGGGGACTTTTTATTCAGTGGCTGTCTTGCAGTCTTTTTGTTTAGTAACACTCATACTAATTATGTTTGATGTGGACGAAAAAAAACACATTAAAAAAAAAAAGATAGTTTTGTGTTGCTTTATTGTCTCTTCTTCGCACACCCTTCTGGTTTTGTTAGCTCCAACACAGAATTGCTCTCTTTTAATGATCTTTAGGAAAAAAAGACTGGTGCAGAAAAGACTCATTTTCTCTTTCGAGCGGCTCTGTTAGATTTCATTTCTTCTGAATTCATAAAGAGGCACCAAGTAACCGCTTTTTGTTCTGCTGGGATCGAAGGCACTGTAGCTGGAGAAGGGGGTGCTCAGGGAAAAGGTATTGTGATGGGCCGTTTGAATGCTGAACAGAATTGAATAGACACAGTCGGCTTCCCAGATACATGCTTCGGCCTGTAGAATGTGGAGTGCTTTGCTTGTAACTGCACCGGTTGTCTCCTTTCATTATCGGTTAATGGTGCCCAACTTGACAGAGCCATGTGATAAACAGAGGAGCTGTGAAATCCTGGAGGTGGAGTTCTCGTCTGCCTGATAATGGGATCTCATCTGCCGGGGAGGGGAGCCTGCCCCACCAGCCAATCCAGCTTTGCTCTGCGCTGCCTTCAGAGTGGATTCACTGCACTCAGCCGTCACTGCTGTGTTGGCCCAACTTAAGCTCCACAAACCGACTGAGAATGTTGCCTGCTTTCTTCTTGTGTCGCACACATTAGAATCACTTTTGGAGTCCATGTAGCGTTGTGTTCCTCTTTTTTTTCAGATTTTGCGGGAGGAGTGCATTTCATCCTCTGGATGTTTGAGTAACTCAGGAAAGGCTGTAGACTGTGTGTAAATATCATAAACATTGACCTTGTGAAATGTATACATACTGTGATAAAGGAGGAGCTGTGGCTGCTTGTGGTGTTCGGTTACTATGTGGAGGGGGGAGTACGACTTGTCAGGACAGTTGCCTCAGGAGCTGGAAAGGCGTTTTATGCCCCCCTCTCCCTCCTCCTCCCCATCCCTCTGCTATTGAAACGAAGACAACCAACATGGGTTGTAGCACAATGAAAGACCCCCTGCACACCACCCTCAACTCAATTGCTATTGATCCTTACTGCCTGTCTCTCCTGCTGTCCGTGTTTGGCTTCAGTGCTAAAAGAGCCCAATGCTCAAACTATTTACTTAAGTTAATTGGATTTTGACAGTGATCTAATATCATGTTTAAAGCAGTGGAAATGTGTCACGCTACTTGTACTCTGTGGAATGAAAATCTTCATATTCATTTACAACTTAATGCAGTCTGTCTTTGTTTTTCACGCTCCTCTCGTGTGTGAGGTCATTGGTAGCGTTAACATAAAGAGGGAACAAACCGTAATGTGTATTTTGTACCACAAAATGAGTACTGAGACCGTAGAAAATAACCAGGATCATATTAAATGTAGTGTGCAGGCTCACCATTAAACCCAGACCCCCAAATATTGCTAATGGGCTATTCACATTATCATCCCAGCTTGTTTCTGCCTTTTTAATGGTTGGGGTGACTAATTAATTCATTATCCCAAAATGCAAATGAGGTCCACAAGCCTGATCAGCATTCGGTAGCTTCCCTCGTATGTATTTTCCCCTCAGATGCGTAATGTTTCCCGATATAAATCAGCCACCTGTATTTAAGAACATCATTTATTTGTGTGTTCATTATTAAAACGTTCCATTGTATGTGTTTCCTTCGCAAAGAGAAGAAGCATGCTGTGTGCTATTAAGCCGTTATTAACAAGGCACTACTACTAGCTTTCAGGGCTTTTCATTGTCTCCTTTAGTGTTTCAGTCACATTCCCATAAGCGTTACCATTGATCGGTTTATGTGGTAGTGGGTCGGGCCACTTTGGCTGCTGTGCATCTCGCTCATGCAGTTGTAAGCACACACACACACACACACACACACACACACACACACACACACACACACACACACACACACACACACACACACACACACACACACAAAACCACCACCACCACCACCACCCTTTTGTCCCTGACGATTGTTTGAATCCAGTCCATGTTTTTGTTTCGCTTAGATTTTTTTTTTCGTTCTCTTTTTTGAGTGTGGCCGGGGTAATTCTCCTTCACTAGTGTCTGGATAAAGAAAGACTAGGTCAGCCATGTGGATGCGTCTGTTGAACAGCTGAAGAGGAGGAGGGGAGGAGGAGGAGGAGGAGGAGAAGAACGGAGGGAGGAGGGGGGGGGGTTACAGAGACGGAGGGAGTGATAGGGAGAGCGTGGAGAGTGTGTGCATAGGAAAGAGAGAGAAGGGAGGAGAGAGAGCGCGAGCGCGTGTATGTGTGTGCGCGTGGCGTCTGTGTGTGCGTGTGTGTGTGTGTGTGTGTGTGTGGAAAAAGGAAGCGGAGCCTGTAAACGGCGAACTCGCTGGTTTCCTACCCCTCGAAACAACTAACGCGCGCGGTGTTACTTTTCATGTGGACACTATCATCGACAGCAACAACAACACGGCCAAAGGGAATACGGGATTTGTTTCCGAGGGGCACGAGGACACGTTACGCTGCCTTTCTTTCGCCCGGAGGTTTCGGACGCGAACAGTAAACCAGTAAAGTGAAACCGTCTTTTGTTGAAGCAAGTGCTCGCCCGAGCTCCTGCGTGCGGGCAACGGGGTTTAAGGAGAGCGAGAGGGAGGGAGAAAGAGAGGAACGAGGGGGTAAAAAGTGTCCGTGCTCGTCTCCTCTCGTCCCGGGTCATGGATTTGGCCCAGCGTGCGTAAGTTCCGCGGGTAACTCGGGCACGGATCGCATTTTGAACTTGTTTGCAGCAGTCTCTGGGACTCCCAAGAATCACCAGACTGGCGGGTGAGTAGTTGCATTCATAAAAAAAAGAAGAAGAAAAGCAGGACGGTTGTGGTTGGTGGAGGTGGGGGCAGAGCAATGTGTGGCTGCTAAAGAAGACACAGTGATGAATAAAGCGGGTGGCAATTAGACTTTGAGCCAAAAGTGTCCTGATTTTGTGTTTACGCAAAGTAGGAAGCGTGTGTGACCTCGAGTCAAATGTTTTTGAGTGCTGAAAGTTGGCTGCATTGTTGTAAAACTTGGCTCTCTCTGGACTGTGGAGCAGACCCTGAGGCAACCCATGACCGGCCTGCCGGCCTGTACCAGGACTTCAGCAGCTAATGAGCTCTAAAGTTAGAATAATACAGAAAGCAAATCGAGAGCTCACATTGTCACATTGTTGCCCAGGAAACATGCATCCACTATGTACAGGAAACAAATGGTGTGTATTCGAGCAATCCATTTAGTTTGAGAAAAGAAGAGTTGCATCGAGAGGGGGACTTTTTTGAATTTTTATGGATCCCTATGAGTCAGACATACATTTTGAGTGTGATTTCCCCCAAGTTTCACATTAGGAGTATTGGCTGTTGGATTTTGTATAACACATTGATTATTTGACTGTAATAGTGGAACTAAGTTTAAAAAACAAATAAATGTTAGTTAGATGTGTGCGGGACACCGGCTGAACCAGCAAACTGTTGAAGTACCATCAAATTAACTTGACCCCCCTCCTTCACCCTTCAGAGCACCCCAGAGGCTATGAACTCTGGCCCAAGCACATGCAGCTCTCACTGTGGGAGGGGGGATCTGTGCCTGTTGTTAAAAAGAGCAAGGGGGGGGGGTTCTGTGTGTGTGTGTGTGTGTGTATGTGTATTTGTATTTAGGAGAGGGCAGCTATAGATTTGAAAGCAGACTACAGTTATTTGTCTGAAAGGCAGCTTATCTTATGTTTTCTCATTATGGTAGAAGTGTGTGTGTGTGTGGGGCGGGGGGGTGGGGGGGCTTGTTTACTTGAATCACTGTAAAATTGGCCATAGTAACTCTTCATGTGACTCCAGTCAGAAGTCGAGTCCTCTGCTTACGTGACCACATGAGCTCAAAAAAAGCTTCAGTCCTGAAAAATATACAAATTGAGGAAGGGGGAAAGATACAAATTGAGGAAGGGGGAACCAGTGATTGCCTTCAATCTCCGCCACATAAAAACAATCCCTTCCTGAAATCCTCCCCCTGCTGCTGCATTTTTCACTGAGCTATTACATGGACTCAGATGTTGCATTGCTAATTGTAAGGAGCTAATCTCCACCATGCCCAGCTTCTTGTGGCATTTTTTGCCCCCTCTCCCTCCTGCTCACTGAGAAGTGACCTCTAGCTTAATGATTCAGATGTGATTAATTCACTTGAGTGAGACGACACTGCATGGACTAACGTGGGCTAAAGCACGGCAGATAGTGACTGATTGTTGGAACAAAAAGGACATTTGCTCCACCTAAACATGGTTTGTGTTCCTGTCATGCAAATTTGAATATGGGATATTTTATAAGTCACGAGGGCCAGCAATGATTAAAAACTTAACAGTGGTTGTGTTTGTTTACAATGCTGAACTGCATGCTCGTGCTCTAACCTCATGTGATCTTTGATTAAGGCATCATTAACAGATAGTGTGAAGATTTTACACACAACACTCTTTGCTTCTCTTTTCTATTGATGACTTTCAGGGGCGTCACTTGCCACAAGTATTTGCTTACAATATGGCTGCGTGAAAAGGAGTGGGGGTTGACCAGTCCAGTCATATATGTGAAAGGCCGCCTGTGACTGGTTCTGATTGAGCTTTTATACCATACATTTTTTTTCTTCTGTTTGGTTGTCATTGAATCGAGTGATCTCTGAAATTATATCTTTCAGTGTGAAATTCATTATTTTTTGTTTCAATGAGCAACATGCACTATCATGTGGGAAACCTGCATAGCATATCTTTCCAAACACATTTATAAATGCCATCTTCATCGCTTCCCCTGAGGTTAGTATAGCCATTCAGTTTCACAAGTTGTGGAGTGTATGAAAGAGGAAGTGGTCAGCCCTCTTAATGGAGTTGTACACAAGAGCCCGAGTTGTACACTGTGGGATTTGTTTGGGAAGAGAGCATAGAGGGTTTCATGGTGATACTGCTATCAGATGAGAAAATAGTACGTCGTAATCCTAATTATGCACACTACCATACCGCTGTCGGTATCGGTTCACATCATCTCTATTTACAGTGTTTCATACCACTTTTTGTAGAAAACTAAAACTGATGTGCAATTTGATCTGAGTCCGCAGTCTGCGTTGTTGATTTATGTGAACCACGGCAATCATAGTAGCGGTGTGAGTCACCCCCTTTCATAAACACAAGTCTCAACGCTGACAAGGTACAGAGAGCTAGTAAACATTCAGCTCACATACAGGTGCGTGTATGAGTGTCACCTCTGAGGAATCTGTGGAGCAATATCCGGATCAAAGAGGCTGTTTCCGACCATACACAGAGAGAAAGATGCTTCATAGAGTGAGGCTGTAACGGCTGTCTAGCTGCTCAGAGGCCACTGGATGTTTGACAGGGCATTGGAAAAACGTTATTTAATCTGCTCGCATGATGGCCCTCACTGGGGTTGCACCACGCTGTGTCTCTGCCCCCTTTTCCCCTCCGTGTATCAGGATGATGGTTGTTGTTTGCTGGTAGAAAAACACACTTCGGGGTTGTCCGTTTTTTTTGTTTTTTTACAGCGTGATGTAATGCATACATAATCGGACAAAAATGTAATTGATGCAGTGTTGGCGGGCCTCTAATTGTCATTCTAATGAGTAAGTCTGCTGGGGTCTTGATATCTTTTCCATTGGGGTAATGGTCTGAATGACTCAACTGTATCCATTGTAATTACAAAGAAATGAGCCAATTGTTATTATAATAAGTTCCATAATTGAAAACAGATGTGATGTTTGACCCTTAAAAACTCAGTGTAAGATGTTGATCAAATAACTGAAGGTAAATTACAACTCTGTCTTTTTGGTTGTGTGAATGTGACTCAACTGCATATATCTCAGCCACATAAAAGGTTTGTCTCACACGTACGCTCTTACGTTCAGTCTCTACAACACAGAAATGCAACAGCCGCCTTGTCATAAAGCCAGGCGTAAAATCAATGAGAAGTCGTGGCTTCCATACCATTGTTATTATCATTTCCACCCCTCTACACCAAAGCAGACTCATGGTTTTGAGGAGCGATGATGAATCTCTTCAGGTCTGGGTGATTCTTTAGAGATGCGTCTCATTTAAAAAAAAAAAAAATGGAACAAGCCAACTCGCCACTTCCTGACCTACTGTCTTTGCAGAGAGCGCTTTACCGGTGACGTTATTAGAATATAGTAGCTATGGATTGACACAGTACGCATGAAACAGTGGTCATACTGCGAAGGAGGTAGTACCCTCTGGTGGGTGACTACTGAAATGGGGAGTGATGATCTAAAGAGGTACTTTGAATTTTCAAAGAAAATGTTGTCTAATTTGTTGTGTGCATAGAGGAAGGTCCAATATTTTTGATTAACATAAACCCTGAGAACCAACGATGAGTGAGAAATTGGTATAATTGAAAATAGGCCCACGTCTCAACTCCCCCCACTCTGTCTGTACATCCTTAAAGCAGCTGAGCCCATCGGAGGGCACTTTCACACATGTTAAGTGGGGGGACATCTGGCCTCGTTAATTCAGTGCATGGTAAAGTGGAATGGCGGTCCCCGCGGTGCCGCCTGCTCTGAACGCCGTCAGATGGAGTCTGTGTGTCCTCCCTGTTGACTGTCCCTCTGACACCAGCTCTGACACTTCAGCGAGAACACCCTCACAATCCCACTGTGATGTTTAAACACACATGCTGACGTCCGAGGGAGATGAAGCAACTCTACATGTATCCTGCTGTGCAAGAAAATACAATTGTGTATAATGTAAGGCTGTAATGTGCGGTTTTACAGATCAATCCTGATTTTCATTTACTTAGTACCACAAAGAAACAAGACGCTCTATGCAATTTAAACAATCTCCTATACAGTAACAGTCCCCCCCCAACCCCCACACTGGATAAATATGTCGGTAGCCTGTGTCCATTACGTTTATGTGTAATGATGAGTGGGCTGTCAGACTCTATATTGCAGCACCCACCATAGATCTCTGCATCCTCAGCAACGGTCGCAGTAACTCGAGTGACAGCAGCAGGGTAGCACTCATGCTACGCATTCATATCCTATTTTAGCAAGTAAACATTTAATGTGTTTAAATGTATCACAGCTTTATTTATGCAAAGAATCTGCTGTTAAGTCTGAATTATACATTAGCCAATGAATAATGCATCAATGCCATGCCTTAATGATTACTTGCCAGGCAGCGAATGGTAATATTTGCTGATACATTTACCCATTGATCTTGCTTGTGTTTAACCAGGCTTGTACAGATGATGTTTGCTCCATTTTGTGTTAAGGGAGGGTTTTTATTTTATTAAAGGATCTAATCAAAAGCAAGCTAATTGTCAGGCTTTTTTTTTTTTAAATAAGATGTTTTTAAAATAATGACAAATGAGCCCCAAGAAATTCAAACAAAATGGATACAATCTGAATTCTTTGAGCGCATACTACTGCTTACTTGTACTTCTCAGTTTGCCCTTTGTCTCTAACATCTCTGTATGGTTGGTGTGTTTACATACCACTTTCTTCATGGCTGCATTCAGGATGAGTTATTTATCCTTAGACCTCGACAGATCAATGTCCAATTACAGTTTTGTCTTTGTTGGCTTGTTGCCATTACACTGCAGAGTATATTTGTTTGAAGTACAGAGTCTAGACAATGTCTGGTGAGTTGGTAATTTAGCCCATATTCGGTAAAGGTTGTCTTTTGATACCTCGTCTATGTTGGCACTGGTCTTAACAGCCGCACCGAGCCAGATTATTGGCACATTATCCGTATAATGCTGTGAGTCTAGCTTTGCCTAAGCCTCGAAGCACAGCCCGTTATTGTGCAGATATATTGCTTGTCCACACAATGAGAAAATATTGACTTGTTGTCACTCACTCATTTGATTAGTTGTGCGGGTGATTCTGCTTTTCATTTGTCACCCTGGCAACGCAAATGGGAAAACAGCAACAGCCTCTTTCTATCCAGTAATGAAGCACTGGAGCATTGCAGACATCACATCTGGAAAACCTCTCTCTCTCTCTAAGCAGGAATGAATGTCTTTATCACTCACGTTGTATCATTGACACTTGTCAGCTCAGCTAGTATCCACAAAAAGCCAACATTTGACAGCTTTCTCACTGCAGCTGCGTGGGAGGGATGTACTCCAACAATTCCACTTTGATTTTACAGCTTAGTTGAGTGAGATTTATCCGTATTTACAGTGTTGGCGAGCTACTCCATTTTCTTTTGTCTGTAAGACGAGCAGCTTAAAGCAGTCTGCTGCTCTGTGTGGGCCCGGTCATAGAGAGAGCACCTTACATTTAACCCAACAGGATTCATCAGTGGCCTTGTTCTTCCAAAAATAATGAGGTAGACTGTAAGGGCTGCCCCGGGCTGCATGTTGGGAGATGATCTCTCTGAACCGGCAAATCATTCCTGTTTTTAATGCTAAAAAGACAGGCTAATGACTATTCTTGATGTGTGTCAGTGCTTTTAGTTAACTAGCTTTAATTCACAGAATCATCTAATGGGCTTGATTGTCAAGTTGAGCAGAGGCAGTCAGTGAGAGGCTTTGGCTCGGGTGGGGTGGGGTGGGGGGTCGTATAATTGTTTTTGCTGGCGGTGATTCTCTCTGGAAGGGATGACTGCACAATCCAGATATGTAAACCAGAGGATGTTTAAAGGCAATATGCTGATACCTTGTCCGATCAACCTTGCGTTTCAGTTTAAATTCTCAAGCTCTGCCCAGACACTCCTTGGATTCAGCTTGTCAGCAACGGCTGCTTTACCTACCTGTGTCTGCTCAATTTTGCAACTCAAACATGTAAATGATATGTGATAAATCTTGGGGAAGTCATGAACTGTGGCAGCGCACCATAAAACAAAGAGAGGGCGAGTTAAAGCCAACAGATGCTCAAAGGGTTTGATTCTGCTTATTGGAGCATGACACTTATGTAGTGCAGAAGAGAATCTCATTGCGTTCATAGTAGACAATGATGCTGTGTCTTGCCAATGCCCTGTCAGTCATTTGTTCCCCAGGGGCATTTGCAATATTCACTTAATGTTAGTTTTTTTGCATTCACCCAAATCTCACATTTCCGAGTGTCGTTTTTTTCTTCTTCGGAATCGGGTTGCTTCTTTGCCTGCACAAGACAGCTTGTAATGTTTATCAGGCTGAGGCAGAGTACACTTCCACCTCTTATGTTTCATAAAGACGCTGCTCAGCCTTGTACCAGTAAAAGAGAACGGTTGCTCCGATAAAGAAAGCTGACTCTATTGGCCAGATAGAGATCAACTGAAAACCACCAGGAAGCAGTTTGCAAACACACATTTTTTGGGGTTAGTGCTTGAGTCAGCGCTGGGGCAAGACTGGACATCTGTCTCCTAGTGATCTATAACGCCCACAATCCCTCCCACAGACTGTCGGCTTTGGCACTCAAGTAGTACACCGGTTGCTGTAGTACACCCAGCCACCCACAACAGTGGCTTATCTCACAAGCATAACAAGCTCTGGCCTAACAAAGAGAATAGAAAGCGATAGGACACACGGCAACAGAGGGCCTTAAGAGCACTGTGCCATCATAACTCCACTTCAAAATGGAGGCCTTTGTTCTGAGGTGGTTGGAGAGGACATCATAGCAAGGTAGCAGCACATCTTTTCATCCGCTCCCACTCACTCAGTCTGCTGTCAGGGAAGGAGATCCTCGGCAGGATAGGGCTTCAGAGAAAGGTATTCCTCTGAGACTGGTGTTGAGGGATATAGTCCTGCCATGCGCTGATTAAAGGGACACTTGTAGATAATCCTTTTTTTAAAAGGGGTCTTTATTGTGGCAGCGGTGGAGCTGGGTGAGGGGCAGACAAAAGCCCCCGATTTAGATTTATTTAATGGTTATCACCTTGCTATGATCGGTAACTCTGCTAAGATAAATATTTAATGACCGGGTGGCTGAAATAGAGCTGTTACTGACTGCTGGTGAGAAATGAAGCTTCTATTTAGAGCCCATACTGTTCCATAAAGTTGTGGCATTGGTAGACAGCCCAAGGTTATTAGTGGGGTATGAGAGGAGTGTGTGTTTGTGGTGTGTCTCTGGCTCGCTGAAGAGTTCCCACTCTTTTCTTACTGCAGTGATACGACGGAGAGAATTGCTCTCAGTGTGTTATTGGGCATTCAGTCGTGAACCCTTGATGGATTACGGGCTGCATGTGTGTTAGAATCGGCGCTAAAGCACGACACAGATACTATTGAGGCACACTTCACTTGAACTATTTCTACAAGCAAAACAGCTGCATGCTTTGCCCTTTACTACCTTAGTCTTGCTCTTTTTCATTTTGCATGCTCCCTGCCCTCTGGGTTCTTGTTTGATGCCATTCATGTCATGCAAAATTGATTGCGAAGTCTTACATAAATGCTCGCTGCAATGAAGTTATTACGGTGTAAAGAAAGATTTCCCAACATTTATTCTCCAAAACTTTCACTTTCACACTCGAGTGAATAGAACCTTTAAACTGATGTCAGCCTTGCTTGTAGATTTTTGGCTTGGATTGTGAAGCGAAACCTGTATTAGGATGTGAATGCTACCGCACAGCTCATTTAAACACTGATCTTGGCTCTGCTTGATTCATCCTGTTTACTCATTACATGATAGCTATGGCGAAAGCAATTACTTTCAGCATTCAAGTACCTTGCTTTTGGTCACATTGCGACTCTTACTCATTTCACTGGAGCTCCCAAGGCCCTGTGCCTTCCAATCAGTCCAGTGAGTGGCATACACTAACATCTTGCCTCTTTGTGTAGGAAATAGGTGGGTAAACACAGCAGAGTCCTTGAAGCACTTCCCATCCCTGCTATTGGATTACCAGATGCCTTTCCGGGTCTCATCTGCACAGATGAGTGCCAAGATCAATGGAGCTCTAAGTGCAAAGCTAATTCGATCAGGACCGGCTTTGCTCCTGCTGATCAGAGATTTTCTTTTTTTAACGTGAAACAAAAACTTAATTAAGTCAAGCACATGTCCAATAGCCCCGTATTTTCAGCCGCCAATTATGAGACATTTCATATTCATTATTGAATTGTTGAGTCGGCCTGTTGAGAAGAAGTGTGGAGATGTAAGTAGTGAACTGCTGCGTAAAGTGATCCGGCCAGTTTTGCTGAGTGTAGCAGGAATGCTGCTTTTCTCCAGGAGAGCAACTGGCATCATAAATAAGCTAAGAGCATGTTTTTAGAGGGATGAGGTGTCTCCTGCTTTGACGTTGAGCAGAGAGAAAAGGGTTGAAGGGCATATTGACCCTCTTGTTCTGGAAAGCGAAAAGCAGACTCTTCAGTGCCCCTTGTTCCCCATTAATTATTGTTTGATGCTAATAAAGGAGGGGGGATGGGGCATGTTATGAAACATAATTATTCATTGCAGCATTTCCCCTCGATGAGCCTTGTTCCCCCTCCCCTTGTGCTTAGCGAGGAAGCTGCCAGGGCTGTCAGTTGAGTACAGCAGGCAAAGATGTCCCCTCAGCCTTTTAAGGGGGGGACAGGAGGGAGCAGGGTGAAGGGCGCCATTTGCCCGAGTGATATATGAGGAGAGACAGCAATATATGTAAGGAGCTGCTGAAAGAAAGATAGAAGGTCAAGGCACATTACACTCCAGCCATTTATTGGCTGAGCACATAGTCTGACCTGCACTGCAAATACAGTTGCTCAGCAGCAGCAGCTTTTTTGTTTTGTTTATATACGTAAGTGTGTGCTTGTAAATATGCGTGTCAATGGCCTACACATTTTAGAATGGCACGTGTGTCTACACTTAGATGAATGCTGTACTGTAGTGAATATGCTCTCAGTGGCTTTTTATAAGCTCACGGATGCAGCTATTTTAACAAGGCTGTAGCTCCTCAAAGGTGTCCTCCTAGATTTCCATTCAGCGACTGTGATGGCACAAGCACTACTAGAGGCTGATCTGATATGCATGAGCACAGCATATGGTGTGCTCATGCATATGAGATCACAATGCAAGCATAGGATTAGTTAACGATTGTGTCTCATAATGTTGTGATAATTGAGTGCTGCATAAACAGTTATTCCAGTAGTATATATACATTCATTATACTGTTTTTATTTTGTTGTATGATGAAAGCAAATCATTTAGTTGTTGATCTCTGTATTTTGAGTGTTATTGGCACAGGCAGACCGAAGTTGTATTTTTCTTGTCATTAATCACAATGGCCCAGTGGTGAGAGGAGAAGTCGGTGAGACTGCCATGGTCAAAGCCTAACATTAACATTCCAAGAATATCTGAGGCTTATTCACAGCAACTCAGCCGCACAGCACAGCCAGCTGCATTCACCTTCGGTTTAAAAAAGTCAACAGGCCTGTAGTCTGCCGGAGCTATGTTGTGTTGGCTGGTATTTTTTAGAAGATTTTATGCGGGGTATTTTCACCTTTTACGTGACAGAGGACAGTGCAGAAATGGGTGAAAGATGGGGAGGGTGGTGTAAATGACATACACCAAAGGTCCCCCGGCCAGAATTGAAACCAGGACGTTGCAGTTATATGGCATGTGTTGTAACCACTTGGCTACCAAGGCACTCCAGTGTCGGGCAGTATTTTTAATGTGTCATTGTTGCTTCACAGTGAAGAATGCAATGTGGAATCCAATATATTGCAGTTGCTAGGTGTTTGGAAAGATGAAAAATATGCAGCTTGTGTTTGTCCATTTCACACAAACAGGCAGAGTTAATCTGTGGATCACTACAAAACACTGCGTAATATCCAGCTTCTATCCTCATATTTTCCCCAAAGCCCATTGTTCTAGGCCCCTCCTGTGAATGCTTTTGGAAAATAGTTACCTTTTGTAGCTGATGTGTATTTTTAGGTTAGGACCTAAGCATTTGCTTCTGGTCCAGATAGTAAACCAAGCAAGCCTGACTCCTTCAGACTCTTTTACATTAATGGTGTGTATTTGTAACCTGTGTATGTGTGTGGCCCGTGTGTGTTTGTGGCAGGGTGCATTAAATGCCACTGCTGTAAGAGGCCCGGTCCCAGCTGCTGCATGTTTTATGAGCTGTCCTCAGAGGATATGGGAGCTCGGAGCTCAGATCCTGCTTGTTCCAGCAGTGTTTTCATCACTCCTGGCCACTTCCCCCAAGCATTTTTTTCTCTCCTTTTTGATGAGGGAGAGGAAACACATCCAGAATAAGGCAATATTTACAACACAGCCCCGTCTGTGGCAGTAGCGTGGCTAGCTGCATGGAGGCCCTACAGAGTCATGATTCATATTATTCTCCCATGCGCACTGCAGAGGGTGCTTTCCCCTTTGCCTAGGATCATTGGCCTATACAACTGAGATGGTGAATGACAAGGCTGAACGCTACACTGAATATTCCACTCTCCCAGTCACCTCCCCCACTGGCTGCTTTCTGCAGCCGCCCTTTTCCTTGAACAAACACATTTCCAACTGGAGAACGTTCACCGATGCCGTCTGTTTACAGTGTTACACATTGACTGTGGAGTTATAGCTGTGGTTTGCGAGAGTGCTAAAATTAGTATGGAAGGTTTTTGAAAGGGGATGTTATGCGTTAAATTCTTTTGTTGTATTTATTTTTTTAACAGCAGTTCATCGTGATGGTTGGTTGGGTGGCAGTTGGTAGTTAGAGGAGAGGCGTTTGCATATGAAATAATAGCCCTTCCTAATTAGAGGTAATACCATCTTGTGGTATCTAGAGGTGGAGGTGTTTTTTGGCTCGGATCATTATAAGACGTTGAATGGAGGGATAGTCCCCCTCCTCCCTCCCCCGACCATCTGCTCGAGAATAGAGCAGAGTTTGCCGACACGTAGCTAAATAATTTAGGCGGAAAAAATGGTTTTGTGTACTGACCTAATGGCTTTGTTTTTGGTAGCTGTTCTTGAAGACATCCTTCAGTGCCCCTGCCGGTCTGTGCTGTCAGTTTGAAACCTCAGAGCTGTCGTATCTGTCACTCTAATCTATTTATGTTAGTTTTTCCTCTGTGTTGGCCCATCACTCTATGTGGCATAGTGATTAGAGTAGCTTGAGGATGTAGGGCAACCATATGAATACATTTCCTCCTCACCCACGCTCATTTAGACTACCAGTTGGAGTCGAACTGATGGATACAATCGTTAAACTGTTCTTGGAGGAAGATGAGGTGGGTGTTTGATTGCAGGATATCAGTGCAAGTGGTGCATGATTGAGTGCTCAAATATTAAAATCTCAAGAGCCCTTTCATTCCAACAGATGACAAAATCACTATTTTTTTTCTTCTTTCATACACACTCCTGACATGAAAATGTCATGTAACTCACATCCTCCTCCCCCTGCTACAGCTCAGCTCCATTTTATAGAGATACATGTTTGAAGATACATGTATGATACCAATATTTGTAAGTGCAAGTCAGGCGTGCATTTGTCCCCAGTGTATATTTATGCCTCTCCTGACCTCAGTTTTACCTTTGGGTACATTTGTATTACAACATAATCATCATAAAAAAATTGAATTGTCAGTGCCTCTTGAGAGGTGAAAGACACAAGAAATCCTTTCAAATCAGGCACTCTATTCACACAGAAAAAAAACAGCCCACAAATCTACAGGGAAACTCAATTAAGAGACACATTCATGATAGCGCTTCCTGCCACCACCTACTGCACATTCTCCTGCTTCTCTTATCAATGACACTTTGCAAGAGGTCCATTACTGGCCTGCTCACAATTATATTTCTCAAGAGTGCCTCATGTAGGAAAGGGGAAAGGTGACAATGGACAACCCTGGCATTTCCCCCAGGAGCCGTGTCTAAACATGATGCCCGGTGAAGCAGTCAGAGCTGCTGAAATGGCCTTCAGCTCAGCTACAGCCACACAAACGTGGCAGACAGAGAGGGGCTGTGTCTGGAAGTAGCTGGTATTAGGCTGTGAAATGAAGTCCTGCTCACAGACCCTGTAGATAATGGACATCTTGGGTTGTGGAGCCGCCCCCTCGGGGCCATTTGGAGCTCTTGCAGAGAGCACACAAACAGGGACGAGAGGAGGATTTTGCCGAGATGGAGTAGAGGCTTAGACCCTGTGGAGCACACAGTCATGTCTGTGGTTGAAAGCACCTGTGGACTGTTAAACAAAGACTGTTTGTCTTAGTGGGTATCAGTTTATATTACAAAAAGACTGTAACCTATGCTACTGTCATCCCTGGAAGATTTTGTAAATTCTCCTAATGTTTTGAGACAGTGTTACTTTAATGTTGCACAAAGTGTCATTTTGCATGAGAATCTGTTCTTGCGCACCAGTGCTTTGCCTTTTTACCATTGGAGTCTCGAGGCAGGCTTAAATGTTGGAAAGCCCCAAGCTATCTTTTCTCGAGCATGGCTTTTACCTTCTAAACTAACCCCGGATGCCGACTAAAAATAGAGCCTTTGTGAGCACAGCTTTAGCAGAGGGAAAAAAAAGATGTGGTTACTCATCAGTGAATTGAAAAACAAGTGGAGCAGACAAGTGTCTTTGCCCTGCCAATGTGAGCTAAAACCGAGAGGGCCTCTGAGAATAAAGCAAGCCATGATTGCACCAGGTAAGACAAAGCAGGCAGCGTGCAGAGACCACAGAGAATCCCCTATGAAGTGGCCTACCCCTTGCCTCCAGCTGAGCCTTTCATTGTGCTGTTGTTTCTAGGGGGCTTGGATGGCAGCTTAGATTAGATCGCACTGAGTAATGGATTGGAGCTGACGAAAACCTGCTGCAGCTCAACATCACCACAGCTAGGATCCGTCCACTGCTTTGGATCTGGCTGGTTTATTCGGATCAATTTGAGTTGCCCTCATTGTTAATAACCCTGTGTATATTCATGCTAACATTGTTCTCCTCTAATCTGTATTCATGCGAGTATTTCATGCAATCCCTTCGCAAAGCCGGCCCTAAATCCTTGCCAATCACATTTTGCTACTTCATAATTCTCCAATTGAATATGCCTTGAATGACTTTTTCCGTCTCTCTCCCAAAACTGAGCGGATCACTGCGCTGGTTATATTGTCTTTAGAATCAATTTTGCATTTTAATGTCGGAAATTCTAGGTTTTCTATTATTTCTATAAAACGCTTTATGAATAAAATGTCCAGCTTTTGCAAATTTAAATTCCAAGATATTCAATTACAAAAATTTGGCAGGATGAAAAAGAAACCCTACAGCTGTATAAGTACGCAAGCACTGCGTGTTATTTTGGATGTTTATCCATAGACAGGTTTTAATTTACAACTACAGAGATGAGCATGGATTTGGGTAAATGTGAGAGGGATTGGAATGAATAAAACATGTTTGTTTTTTTAAAAAGGCTGTTTGGGAGATGAAGGCAGAGGGAGCGGGGGGGAAAAAGAGGCTGTGTTTAGTAACAGAAACCTGCTGTGTGACCATTGTGGGGGATGATGTGTTAATCGAGCCACAAACTGTGTGGTTTTTTAGGCCAGAGGTCTCATTTATACAGCCTCGGAAAAGAGAAATGTATTTGAACAGGGCCCCGCTGGCTGCTAGTCCTTGACTCCATTGCAGTAATGTAAATGGTGGATTAGGTGACTTTGGCTGGGACGCCCTCAACCCCTCTCCAGCCACTGCCCCCTCCTTCTCTTTTCCATTAAGACAGCTGGTATCTTTCAAAGGGTCCTGGCCCAGTGATTGATGTGTAATAGCTCCAAGCCTCACCTGCCCCCTCACAGCGTTATTCATTGGCCAGGCAGCCGGCGCTGCTTTCTACTAAGCACTTTGTTTCCCGGGTTGTGGGTGGAGAGCCTTTTCCCCTCTCTTTCTCTCTCTGTCTCGCTCTCTCTCACTCTCTTCCCTGTCAGCCATCAATACATTATGACTTTTCATTGCTACAGTGTTACTACTTCACACTGAATCACTTTCTTTCTACTCACTCAATTTGTTCAACTTCAAATTGCTCATGCATTTGCATCACACTGCAACTATTGATGTGCAACAAATTAACCACAGACATAGCGTTAATTAACGAGTAAAAGTTTGCAAATAATTAAGAGCAAGCGCATGTCTGTGTTGGGGATTTTTATAAATAAATACAACAAGTATGTTAACGTCAGCAAGGTAATTGGAGATACAGCATTTGGAATGAGGCAGTTGTGTATAAAGTGTATCCAGATGCAAACTAATAGCACCTAGATTGTTAAGATACTTATCGAGGCTTATAGCAGCCCACGACATCAAAGGAGAATGGGCCGGCCCTCCATTTGCAACAGTTCAGGGTCCTCGTTGCTCTCAGTGGAAGAGGCTTATGTTACTGATTAGAGGAGAGAAGTGCTGCTTAGCTCATACACAGATTTATGGCAGCTCCCAGGATTTAGAGCCGTGCAATCAAATGGTACCTTCATCAATGTTTTCATGTTCCTCACACCTCTGAGCCATGCTGCTGGATATGGACACAGGAAGGGGGCACAGTATGTATTTTGCCACACCGACGGAGGTGTGTGTCCTCGCGCGCACATGCGTGTTGCCACTTTCCTGAGCCCTTGTGTCCTGCGTGTGCACTAATGTGTTCCTGCATATGTGTATGCTGGCGGCCCAGTGGTCGCCGTGGTAACTCATCATTAGGTGATTAATGGGGCTGTGACGAGGCTGCGGTTTAATCAGGCCCGGTGTTTGTGTTGAAGCCGACGACAAGAGCAGCTGCCCTGTCAGTTGGTGTCTGCTCATGAGATGACAGCACCCGCTGCTGAGGAGCGCCGTTGTCAAACAAGCTTCATTGTGTGTGTGTGTGTGTGTGTGTGTGTGTGTGTGTGTGTGTGTGTGTGTGTGTGTGTGTGTGTGTGTGTGTGTGTGTGTGTGTGTGTGCACACCAAAATCCTTTCCACCTTCCTCTTTCCTCGTATTCTTTACATTACTTTCTCTCTCTAGCCTTTACAATAAATGCACGTCCACTTGCAGACATGCTGTATAATCTCTCACTCAAAGTGGATTCTGCTTTACCTGGCTCAGTCTCTTCCCCTCCTAATTTCCCCCCCCCCCCTCTCTCTCCCACCCTGCCATCACCGCCATGGTAACATGGATGCCGATTGCCTGGTCTGGTCCCTCTGGGGCCTGTAATAACTATTTCTAGTTAATTTGTTGCACTGAGAGGTGGAGGGGTAAACACTGGCAGTAAATGAGAAGCCTCCTTTGTAAGGGCAGTGTGGTGCGTACAGTGTGCTGCTTCAGCTTCGCCCACTTCACTGTTTATGGAGGATTTCATGATGGCACGAGAAAGTGGTAGCTGGGTTCCTTTTTGAGTGAACAACAGTAGAAAATGGCAGTGGACTGGGCATGGCAAATGACTGGCTCAGCCTCTCCCCGCTCCCTTTCCTTACCCAGTGGATTGCTGTGTTCTTCCCTCCAGAGCTGTCACTTCACATTAACACAGTGGTGACTGTCAGACAGGGCAGCGGGTTGGGTTGGGGTGCTGTCCAGTAAGCCAGAGTGTACACACACACACACACACACACACACACACACACACACACACACACACACACACACACACACACACACACACACACAGATGAGTAAAATTCAGCCTTGTGTCATCACAGATGGTCTGCAGAAAAGCTAGCCAGTTAACACTGTCATTGAGTTTTATGCTGCGTCTCTCCCGTGGCATTGCAAGCGGGAAGCTTGTCTTGTGCCGAAAAGCCCCTCGACACATTATCTCTGAGGAATTCTATTGGCTGCCAGCCTCATCTTCAACGCAGCACTACCTATTTATGCATATTCAGTTACGACTTCCCCTAAGCTTATTGTGTTACAAACACCGTGCATGTAGCACTTGTCATCCTCGCTCTCTTTTCCCACTCTTTTGCCCTTTAATAACTCAGTTTTACTGCCTTGCTGAAAGAATGAAAATAAGCTTGAGCAGAAAGCTAGGAGGTTCTATTGTTTGATAAAGCTACTCAGTGCTCTCCAGAGTATACATGGTTGTGGAGGGGAGTGCCAACAATTACTGTGATGTTGAGAAGAGTCAGCGCAGCTGCCTGCTCTCTAGGAACTAATCTTGTTTTTCTCACCTGCAAAATATCTCCTCCTGCACAAAAAAAAGCCTTTTTACTTAGAAAATGTTGCTTCCTGACTATGAGGATAATGAGTTATGCTAATTGTCCCTCTTCTCTTGTCCACAGCTTTTCTGAAACACTGGGGTTGTTGGTGTGGCCAAATTTTCCCTGGATTTGACTGGTAAATTCAGAAGACTGAAGCCCAGGCTCACAGTCTACCTTTCACGGAGGCCCAGCCGTGAGAGGACTGAGGAAGGCACGTGGCGGATCATGACGGCTGACAAAGACAAAGAGAAGGAGAGGGAGAAAGAGCGGGACAGAGACAGAGATAGGGACCGGGACAAGAGAGAGTCTGGGAAGTCCCGCCGGCTGGACGGAGACCGGGGCGACCGTGAGAGCGAAAGCTCGAGGCCTCGACGCAGCTGTACGCTGGAGGGCGGGGCCAAGAACTATGCAGAGAGCGACCACAGCGAGGATGAGGACACCGAAAATGGCAGCGCAGGTGGAGGAAGCGGCACACCGGAGGAGGCCGGCAAGAAGGGCAAGAAGAAGACGCCCAAGAAGAAGTCGCGCTACGAGCGCACGGAGAACGGAGAAATCACGTCCTTCATCACAGAAGACGATGTTGTTTACAGACCCGGAGGTAAGTCCTAGTCATTGCTAAGTGTGTGTGCAGGTGGGCTCAAGACACATTGCTGATGAATCAAAGATCAATTCCTTGGTTCATAAAGAGGCGGTCATCTCTGTTGCTATATGCTGCGGAAGGATTGCAGATTGTCCAGAGTAGCAACTCTCTTTTAGCAGAGGTACTTCCTCAGGCTAGAAGCCAATACGTCATACAATCAATTCCAAGTTGACCCATTCTGTGCTTTGTCTTGGCCTAAGTCAATAAAGTAAAGTGGTGCTTCACGAGATGATGTGATAGTGACGACAGCCATGATTTCATCCCAACACCATCTGACTCACTGAATGTATGCTATCTCCTCTGGGGCCGAAAGGTACTCTAGTTTCCTGGAGAGATGTTTGAGCTGCGCTACAGTGTTTTTATTACGTCTGATGCATGAGGCTAAAAGGAGAACCAACCTTTTCCGCAGCTGTAAACATGGCCTTTCTTTCACCTACTGTTTAGAAATTGGTTGTATTAGTGGGGGTAATGTCAACACTCGCTGTCGGAGGGAAACCAGACTAGCTAGTTGTGTGTGCAGTGTGCTCTGTGCTATCCGCCTTGCAAACTAAATCATTGCCGCTGTGTCTCTTCGTTTATCACGCAGCTAGCAAAAGGTCAAGTAGTGTACGGGGGGGATGATGTCGGAAATTACAACCATTGTTATTGCCGTTGCATTATTATTGTCTTCTCCAACTACCTGCCTATATACACATCCACACGAACACTCCCTCCTCTTTTAAAAATACTAAAGAGACAACTTTAAGTAGGTGCAGTGAAACAGCCAGTCCTCCACACCCTACATTTACCGTCTAGCTGCGTAATCTTGGTGGTTATATTATCTCTGTCTGCACTGGTATCAGTAGAAGTCCTTTAGCAAGCAGCAACTTAAGTCTTTTTGTTGCTCACTCTCTGTTTCTCGAAATCTCAGCAAGAGACTCCATTGAAGCATTTTTTGCGCCGCATTTCATGTTTAATAGAGAGAGCACCAGTGCTTTGTCTCATACTTAACCATGCGGAGAGGGGGGAGTAGAGAGAGAGAGAGAGAGAGAGAGAGAGAGAGAGGAGGGGACGGAAGCAGTCAGTCACATCAATGAAACATTCAAAAGGCACATAAACAAAGTCGACCGTCTCAGTGGATTAGCCCTGCCGAATATTTATATAAATATAAATATTTCCACATCCGAGTGCACAGCACAGCCAGTATCTGGTTGATGGTGAATATGTATGTTTCCTGTCTTCTCCTTCAATTAGTTTGACAGCTCTAGAGCAGAGCGGCTCGGGTGTCACAACCTGCTCCCTCCACATAGACTGCTGCTGTTCGATTGGTTTAGATTAGGGATGAGCCAAGATAGGGTAGTGGGTGGCCCCACCACCAGTACACTAGTTTGTAATTTACCTCCTATTATCAATGTACAAGCTCCTCCACCTCAGCAAATGACCTCCTGCTGTCTCCTCTGCTCATTGTTCAAGTGATAAGTCGTGTGTGTGTGTGTGTGTGTGTGTGTGTGTGTGTGTGTGTGTGTGTGTGTGTGTGTGTGTGTGTGTGTGTGTGTGTGTGTGTGTGTGTGTGTGTGTGTGTGTGTGTGTGTGTGTGTGTGTTTTTCCTCCTGTGTAGTCATTGGTAGCAGCCTTCTTGCAATCAGATTTGATGCGTGCAGCTTAGGCAGGCACAAAGCCTGCAATGGATTATGCTTTACTAAATGTTAAATCCTTTTATAGCCGTCTAGTGACACACAATATGTAAAACTAACCACCCCTGGAGAGGGATTTGCTCCGCCCCAGACATGGGGAGAGAGAAGAACTCGCTGATGGTAAGCGGTGCAGAATCCGAAAGAAACTGTAACCCAAAATAGTGTTTTGATTGCTCTTGACACAGGGAGCTTTAGAAACATGGAGGCCTATGTCATCACACAAGACATAACAGGTAAACCACTATTGAAACCGTCTGCACACTCCCAATCTGCAGCCACCTTCCAATCTCTCTGCTCAGCCTTTCTATCCCTTGAAGATGGGTTCAGGCGGCTTAGTGCACATCGATTGGATGGGTGTGCAATCGGCCAGTAGGTGGGCCTGCAGCTAACTGTAGCTCTGCTACTGCTTAAAAAGGATAGAGGAGTGTGTCTGCGGTGTTAGCCAGGGGACTTTGTCCCAGGCCAATGGTATAGTCGGGGCTTCTGGGGTGAACAGCCTGATGCAGTGCAAACAGACATGCCAAATCGATCTGTGTCCTGTGGCTGAGCGCTCACCTTTTTCCCCGAGCCTGGCCAGACACCTCCAGAGCCTGTTCGCTGCACTCGTCCACCACCCCGCCCCAGATTATAGATCCTCTCTCTAGAGATTATACACACTGCCATAGGGGGATCAATAGGAGACACCCTAGAAGCACAAAAACGTGTCAGTACACTCACATGCACAGGACACTGATAACCAGATTTTCTGCAAACTCACAAGTGTACTTCTACACATATACATGCACACAGCAACACACACACAAGGTAGGCTTTTAACAGTCATAGACATGGTTCCTATCTCTGAAAAGCACACTCTTCAACACACAGGCTCGGTGAAATACACACAGAGACACAATACTATCCACATTGCTCATCCCCTCTCTCCACTGCAGCAGGACACTGCTTGGCGCTGCAGGCGGCTGGCTGCCATGTCTCCTTCTCTCCTTCCTTCCTAACTGACTGGCTGGCTGGTCTTTTTAAAATGGAGAGAGCTAATGGAAACCACCTGCCCCCCCTCCTCCCGCCGCCCCTCCACTCCTCCCCTTCTACCTCCGTTTATGTCACACAACATGGCTGCCACAGCCAACCCACTGAGTTTCAGGACGATAATGATTAGATTCAATCATGTCGTCGTAGAAGGTGATACGTTTTTGTGTAGTGTATAAAACAGAGACATTGCTGGCTCGTCTGAGAAAAACACCTTGTGTGTATGAGTGTTGAGGGAGTTGTTGATATGGACAGCTGGCGCTTCTTGCCGCAGTCACAACAGAACCCTAGGGTGTGTGTGTCTGTGTGTCTGTGTGTCTGTGTCTGTGTGTGTGTGTGTGTGTGTGTGTGTGTGTGTGTGTGTGTGTGTGTGTGTGTGTGTGTGTGTGTGTGTCATGTGCATACACAGTAAGCTGTGCAGCAGGAGTATGTCTGATACACACATGTAGAGCTGGATAACCAGTCCTCCCTCTCCTCTTCAAACTCTGGACCAACTGTTGGCATGCACACAAGCCAAATTCTTATTCACTTCAGTCATACATTTTAAACATAACAATACTTATGTTTAACATACAGTAAGTGAATTTTGAACAAGTGTAAAATATGATTTTAGGTATAAGGGCTTGCATGTGACGCCAACGTTTTTTTTTTTCCTGTTCTCCAATCTTTAAAGTTTGGAACATTTTAACAGTAATTATTTAAAGGTCAGCTCTATGCTTGAATTTGAATACAATTCTTGAAAAATGCACATAATCAGGTGTTTTATCACATGATTACACAACCACCAATGTAGACAAAAACATTTCAGTATTTTAAATGAAACAATTGCCATATTTGTTTGTTACAACTAACACTTGACCCAGAGCCCTCGCTCTACATGAGAACGTAAAAGAACTGAATAAGTTGCCATGAGCACTAATGTTTTATTCTACCAGTGTTGCAATTGTTGCAGATTTGCGCCACTATCGGTATGAATAGTTTTGATACAAAAATGTGAAATGCCTGCAAATACTTTGCGTAATTTTTCATCATACCGCAAAAGCAATTTGATATCACAGCTTAGAAAATGTATCACAGTCATATTATATGTACAAAAAAACTATAGTTTGTTGTATTTATGAAATTATAGAACAAGAAGAAAGACAATGTTTGACATTGTATTGCTATTGTATCTGTTTATAACTATCAAACTATAGAGAAAAAATAGTCACGTATCAGCTACATTGAGGTCAATTAAAAAACATGACTATGCGAACCTTAAATCATATCCGTATTTGTGGCTCATATGATAGACTTTTAGAGCACCGCAAACGTAGGAGGACTGATACGTCTCTACTAGCAGGCGCCTCACTGTTTCATGAGCTGCCACAGAACCACCAGCAGCAGTAGTTAAGTTTGGAGACGTGATCCACTTCCTGAAAGTATATTTGTTTTGCTCATTTTGTTGCAGAAGTTGAGAATCTTTTTTTTTTTTTTGCAGCTTGATACTTTTCAGCAGGTGCTGTGTGTTCTGTAACAATCTTTCAACATTAAACTTTTTGTTGTTTGCTAACTTCTCGCCACATATCAGCAGACAGGTCAGCCAGCATCGTTGGCAGTGAAAGGAAATTAACACATCCACGCAGAATTAAACGCTGTACTTTTCTCCGTGACTTTTCTTTTTGTGTATTTATGTGTTGATAGTTTAGCGAGGGCGGGGCTCTGTGAATCACGAGTAGCCACCTGCAGGGGAAGAAGCTTGACAGCGACATGGCAGGATGTGATGCACATTTTAGTTAAAGAAATATTTAAACATCTATTTTTATTTTCAGTGGCCCATTATCACTTTAAACTCCAAGATAAGAGGAATTCCCATAGAAAGAAAAAAAATTAAGAATAAAATAAAAACATTATTTTTTTTTTTTGTCAAAGCTTCTCGGAGCCGCATTAGAGGGGCGAAAGAACGTTATGTGGCTCCGGAGCTGCGCATTGCTGACCCCTGCCCTAGATGGTAAAGAGTTGGTAATTAGAGAACATTGAATCAAAATATTAAAGTTAATATAAATAGCTGATACAATACACACAGTGTCAACACACATTGATTGCTGTGGCTACAAATTCATTCTGGGAACATTATTTTTCAGAATTGCAATTATTTGTTACAATTTAGATGAGATGATGAAGGGTTCAACAGTCTTGACATTTTTTGAATTTTACTCTCAAAAAGCTGTATGAACCGTGCTTTAGCTTTTGTTGTAGTCCGTCTCTTGCAGTTTGAAAAATGACCTGAAGTTTATTCGGGCCTTTACAAATGAGTTGTTACGTAAAGCACCTTACATAATTGTATACATTTAAACCACACATTTTTTGACGTTACCTTTTTTATTTTTTATTTGATACCGACTAGAGTAAATTGCCTTTTATATGAACAACACAACATTGAAGGTCTGTTTTCATCAGTACGGCCCTCTTGAGAAGCCTGTATAATGTGGTGCAGTATGTGTTAGATTGGTTATTCTAGAGTGCAGGCACCGGAGGCTGGAGCTCGATTAGCATCGTGCATCCCCTGCGCCACAAAGACTAGCTGGCGATCGGTTTGCTGTTTCCAGTCAAGCTAACACGAGGGACAAGCCCTTGGAGTCATCTCGTCTTGAAACATAGCAGTGTAAATCTGTAGCCTGTCGCTAACTGAATAGATCTATTTTTAAAAAGCCCATCTCTCCCCATGCTAGAGACTCTGGGAAAAGGGCTTTTTAGTGAAATCCAACCACCTGCCGACTGCTAAATGAGAAAGCGTGGGCTAGCCGAGAGGGAGAGGAGGAGGAGAAGAAGAAGGGGGGGGGGGGGTTGTCAAAGAGCCTCTGTTCTCCCCTAGGAGCTCAGTCAGCTGTAGGCCTGCCCTATTGTAGAGAGCTGATGGTATCGCTTGCCAGGTATTTCCCACTGCTTTTCCAGTGAGAAGAAGGGAGAGTTATTGGGCTTGTGGATGGGATGGAGGAAGGAAAGTTGGGGAAGAATCAAAGTGTCAGTGTTCCTCCAGGCCTTGACCTAGCAGGAAGTGGCACAAGGCTGACTTGGTCATCAGCTGGTCGTCCTTGCAGAGGCGCTGCAGTCTGGGCCGGATCAGTAATGACACCAGCTTCCCTCCTTCTCCCAAGCTCTCTGTCTCTCTTGGCCTTCTAGTCCCCTCACACCCCTGTGGTTCCATTATTGCATTCCTTGTGCTATTTAATTTTAGGATCAGTACACTCAAGGGGGGTAGCTTTGCTAAAGCTGTGCACTACTCTGTTCTGTGTGTGTGTGTGTGTGTTTTTGCGCATTTGTGCTCTGCCCTGTTTGAGCCGAGCACCCCTTTTAACAATGCAGGTTGCGTCCTACCTCATGGCTAACACTTACCACCTGCAAGCACGGCTTCGACAAATGCTGCTCTTGATTTAATAAGCCTGATTGTGTCCTAAAATGTGCTCATATTCTTGGTGTGTTTAGCTGATCTCATGCCACTGGCCCCCTCCCCCGATCTCTGTTTACAAAACATTGGCATATATGACTGTGTTCACATTGTGACTTTCCCATTGTTGGCGGCTCATAAAAGAAAGCCACGGTGATGTTATCTAAGAACTCCCCCTCCCCTCTGCTGAAATGCCGCAGCAAATTAAATAGCATCTTATTTGCTTGATACAGGGAGAGAAGGACACAGCTCTTTTGCTGAGGCTAGGTGTGTTTTAGATTAGACATGCTTGGCAGCCATTGGAGAATGACTGGCTGAACAATGAGCTATAGCTGAGTAAATTGGTGTGTGTGTGTGTGTGTGTGTGTGTGTGTGTGTGTGTGTGTGTGTGTGTGTGTGTGTGTCTGTGTCTGTGTCTGTGTGTCGCTCGGTTATAACAGTGAATACTACATGGCTTAAACTCGGCAGTGACTATGTAATTGGAGAAACGGTGACCGCCGGGATCAGGTGTCAGTGAAGTGCTCAGGTCTGAGGAGCTGTCAGTTGCTTCATGATTTTCTCCAAGTGTCAAAGTATTGAAGTTTCTCTCGCTCTCTATCTTTCTGGGTGGTGTGGCGGTCGACAGTGGATTGTAGGGTGGAGGCGGGTAGAAGAAGTTAAACTCAACAGCTGCAAAGGGAGTGAGAGCACTCTACTACAAAGGCCGTGCTGTGGTTCTCCCTCCTACAGCGACGGCTACATCCATCCAAAGAGCACACACTTCAACCCTAAGAAAACTGCCCATCCCCCCACATAGACCCCTACCGCAGCTAAACCTCTCGTCCCTCCCCTTTTCACTTCCCCACTTGAGCAAGGAGACCCACTTCCAAATGCACAAAATGGCAGGAATGTTTAACAAGCCAGGCGGACCCCGGAGGACCCAACCTCCCTGAGCGCTGTTGCCTCCTTTCCGTTCAAACGGAAGAGTCTGGAGCATTAACTGGGTTTTAACTTTCACATTCATTGAGAGTCGTATTATAGTCGCTCTCAGAGAAATGCCCTTGAGGTAGTCAACTTTTGGTGCCCAGGATGAATTCAAAATGTGTTTTTGGCGTTCGAAGAATAGACTCCCTTGCTGTCTGCAAATGATTAAACTAGATCCCTGTCTCTTTTTGCCCCACCGCCTATCTTTTTCCCTCTTGCTGTCTGTACTATATGCCTGTTGATGTGCTCTGGGGTGCAGACACGGATATCTGGCCCCTCTAAATGAATGTGCCGATGAGGTGAAGGGACACTAAACCCTAATTCCCCCGATTTGACTCCTCCGAAACATGTCATCTCATTCAGATTAGTCTCTTTTGTTCTCGGCCCTCCCCCACTCCCTCCCTCTTGCTCCCTCTTGCTCCCTCCTCCTCCACCCGCGTCTCTGTCTCTCAACACACACTGTGTTGCTCACAGATCACACAATAGCACTGATGGATATTTTCATTCATGTTATCTTGTAAATGACTTCCAGGGACGGTGTAGAGGAGGGAGAAAAGGAGGGAGCGGGGAAAATGGGAGAAGAGGGCAGTAGTGAGAGATATAATGCGTCACTCAGAGCCAGGGAGGACGATAAACCCCCCCCCCCTTCTCTTAGAACAGCTCATTCAGCCCACAGCAGATAACAAGCCCACCCTGGGGTTACACACAGACAGACACACACACAGAACGACACAAACACACAGACAGACACAGAGAGCCTCTTAAAAAAACAAAGCCCATGATGTCACAGTCGCACTCGTACACACCAGCTCCTCTACAAATGGTATCTTGGGTGTCAGAGCCATTTAATATCTTTGCCACCCCTCTTTCGCTCTGTAAGCGGTAAGATAAACCACAGCCAGATCGATAACTCTGTTGACAAAAACAAATAAATAACAGATGATGGTGCCATCAGTCAGTGAAAAAAAAGCTAGCCGCTCATCTTTTGTTTGGGGAAAGTGTGCCGTGGCCCGTCTGCGGTGAGCAGCGCAGCATCACTTCTGGTGAAATGATCAACAGCAGTTTGTGTTGTTAGTGCACATTTTCCTTTTTGAATCAAAGCTTACAGAGCTGCAAGATATTGTCCGTCTTCATGGGCCGTGTGTTAATGTAAGCACGAGTGCTACGCTCTGTTGCGCCAAAAGGCAGGCAAGCCCAGCCTTGGGAGCAGTCGAATAGCTTGTTGCATTGGTTCCATTTGAACAGAAGGTCAACATTCAGTGTGTGATGTATTTTTTTCCAATCAATTAAGTGTCAGTGACTTTTGATTTCTTTGCCAGTTGAGCAAGCAAGAACTGTCTTTTACTGGTTATTTAAACCAAAATAAATATATTTTTTGTTCTCCGTTTGATCACACTCCTGGTTTTGCGTTGCAGCTAAAAGCACAAGGTGAATGGAAGACTATTATGCTAATTTTCCTTTTGTGGATTCAAATCTCTTTTTCTCTAATAATTCTAACCCTTGGCTGTTTCTGGAAAGTACCGTGCCAGGCTTAGCTGTAACCATTAGCCATGTCCCCCGCCTCCTCCTCCCTTTCTTCTCCACAGAAGTGGCTGTGTGTTTTTGTCCTCTGCAGCGTGAATGTTTTTGTTAAGGAGATGAGGGTTCACGACCTGGCCATACCACCAGTCACATTCAATTTAACAGCACAGCCGGTCAGGGCCACCTCCTCACACACAATGTGAGGGGGCTGCGTTCAACACTTGAGGGTTATGTAATTTGGACAGAAGGTGAATTTTGTTTTTTTTTTCACCACTATGCTAACACACAGTTAACTGGGCATATATCAGTGCATTGACAGAAGTTGTCCTTTTTGTAGGAACGAGTTACACTGATGACTCTTGGGGTGGAATGGGGTTAAAGCCAGTATTACTCACTGGTGTATAAATGGAGTGGAACAATAACATAATTCCCCTTGGGCGTAATGTTTGCTTTGGAAAGGCAACCTTGTAGCGCTCCAAAAGTCCTTAATCCTATTACTCGCATTCCAATTGAATTTGACTCAAGGAGAAAAATGTCTTTTCAGCAGAGGTAACAGCAACCAAAATAATATATTACTGAGTCTGTCTGCATAAAACATGAACGCTTTGGGAAGAGTGAACATCTTCTTTTAAACTCACATTTCCCTTTTCTTTTCTCTCACTTGCAGATTGTGTGTACATTGAAAGTCGGCGGCCCAACACTCCCTACTTCATTTGTAGCATTCAGGATTTCAAGCTGGTGAGTACATTTTCACTTCCTGTCTGTCCTGTTTTATCTCCTTGTGTCCTCACACTGGTGTGAAGTTCAACACTAAGCTGCCTACCCACACCATATCGCTGGGCATATAGGTGTAGAGTTGCACATTTTTCTTACACTGTGGTAATCTGATGAGGACTGACTACAAATCATAGGGAAGTACAATATATAATCAGTTTGTACCAGGAAGTTCTTTTTTAAGAGGAATGTGGGGGGAAAATCCCTGTGAGAACCAGGCCTGAATATTAACCACCTTTGCAATGCACTGGCAGTGTAATATTGCTTGTAATAGAAATAAAGATGTTTGTCGATGCCCTTAATTTATTTAATGAAGGAAGCCGTCACCAGTTTTTAATAGGTTTTTTTACAGCCTAATGTTGCCAAATTGCTTCTTTTGCTGAATAAAGAAAGACAATAGTTTTTAATTTGCCTTTGAGAAAGACTGATTCATCAGGCTCCGTCAGTTTCGTGAAGTGGTGCTTGTTTTCTCTGCAATAGGACACCTAAAAGACAGACAGACAGGTATTCCCACACTGCATTCTCCGTTGGTGCGCGCGTGCGTGTGCATGTGTGGTGGGGTTGCATTTGAGTTCACCTGACAAATCTTTCTTTATTTATGTTGAGGGAAAAGGGGTTTTACTTTATAGTTTAAGTAATGCAGTGAGATCATTTACTACACTGTGGTTGACTCTAATGGCACACTGAACAGATTTACAAATCATGAATGTCTTCCAGCTACCCATTTCAATTATGTTTTTTTAAATCAATACATACTCTTGAAGTGCTGCATTATCAAACTAGATGTTTTTTACATGTCAACTCATAATAGTTGGCTCCATGCGGGATTTTTCTCAGAAGTCCTTGCTACCAAACCAAAAGTGTTTCTTTTGACTCGGTCAAAGTTCCCCAAATGCAAACCTCCCGGTGAGGGCTAAAATCAATTGTTTTGAATTGGTTCTTTGTCAGGTTTTCATCTCCCGTATCAGAGTAATTTATTTCCCAAGTACGTTGCACATACAAGGACATATATAAGGACAATATATGGAGCACAGAACACATTTTGGGGCAGGCTTTCGGGAATGTGCATTTAGTGTGAAAAGGCTACTGGAATATGTAAGTGATGGGTCTATGATGCCAAATGAAGCGGCACCTGACCCTGCTGGGGCGAGCATTGCCTGTCTTTTAACAGATTGGTTGTCTAAGCAGAGTGCAGAAGGCTCGGTGAGAGGCGGCCAGGCCCCAGGGGGCCAAAGTAATGGCTGCCAACAGCTAGGGTGATGATGTGAGGTCAGCTCAGAGGCCACACAAGACTTCTAGAAAAGGTGGACTAGTGTGTATGTATGTGTGTGTATATATGTGTGTGTGTGTGTGTGTGTGTGTGTGTGTGTGTGTGTGTGTGTGTGTGTGTGTGTGTATGCATTTGAGGTGTGTGTGTTGGCACTTAAGTTTCATGTGTGAATACGTTTGTGTATAAAGGGCAGTTGTTGTGTGAAGAAGGGGTTTTAAGGTGAGCTAGAGGCCTTGCAGAAGAAAGGACTGCCAGGCCCCACAGCAGCGGGGCTGTAATCAGATTGCTGCTAGAGAGTGCTGAGGACACCCTCCTTGTGCACATGCACACATACATTCCCACAAAAACCCACATACCTGCACCTTGATTAAGAGTGCCAGAAGAGGTCTGGGGCAGACAGAGGTAATTGTCCAGGGAGGGCGAGAGAATACGGACTCCATTGGCTGACCCTTCTCTTTTCACTCTTTCTCGCTCTGTGTTACCCTCCCTCCCCCTTCATCCATCTGTAATTAATGAACAGCCATCTGCATGCCTGTATGTGTTTGAGCAGACTGTACCCTTGTCCTCCGATGTTAAGACAACAAGCCCTGCTGGCTCTCTAAATATGTACAGCATTTTTTCAAAGAGCTCAGTTTGTCGCGGAGCTACAAATCACAAAAGAGCTTCACTGTGCTATGGCCTCTTTTTACGAGACCAGCACTAAATCCTCTTTTAGGATGATAGCTGATTTAGGTTTTAATTGCACACATCGGTATAAAGTATCATCTCCCCTGCCGCCCCGCTCTCAAAATTAGGGCACAGTCTTCAGCCGCTCATTCTGCTCTTTTGTCGGACATGGTGGTCAGTGTAACCTTGTGTCCTTCCTGCCACAATATATTGAAAGGAGAAACAACAGGCAACTTGAGATCCATGTAAGTGTATCAGACGTCAACTCGTTCTCTTTATTTTCTATCCTCTCATCCCTCCTTGTCTCTGTCTCCGACCCCCTCTTTTTCTTGCCGCACAAATTATCGATCCACCCCCTTCTATGTGGGGAAACAGGACTTGGGAGGCGCAGCAGAGGGGGAGGAAATTTCATTGGTCCTGAACCAAACAACCTCATCAATATTGCCCGTCTCGCACCCTTCTTCGTCTTCCTGTCTCCCTCTCTCCCTCTCTCTCCTCCCTCAGTCCTTAGGTTGTAACGGTCTCACTCGTGTACTTTATCTAATGACCTGTGAATCCAATTAGCGGCGTATAGAAATCCTGAATGCAGCTATCAATCTTTCCTGCGTGGGGATGAACCAGAATTGAAGTCTGCCTCTCTGTGTCTCTATATCTTTTTTCTATAATCTGTGATTCTGTGAGTAGTCATGTTGCATGTATGTGTGCTTCCTTGATGCTTATGTACACACAGTGCAGTCATTCATTAATAAGCCATGCAACAACAACAAAAATCCATTCTACAGCATTATTGGGGTCAATTTGAATATTTTTAGTTCCCCTCGTTTGTTAGTAGGTTACAATAGTCGCCACTGTAACCTCTATGACATATTGATCCAGTCGGATAGATTTTAGTCTCCTGCCTTCCCCCTAAAATGTCTGCCTGGATACAGAGGTGACCAGTAGGAGGCCATTTTAACCGTTAGTGGTATTAAACCGAATCAGGGATGGATGCAAGTCATTGAAATGCAGTCAGTTAATTAGCAATTCTCTTTCATGGCCATGTTAAAATTGTTACAAAAAATAATTAACATGATTCACAAAACTTACAATACAAGATCCATATTGAAAGCATTAAAACAAAGGCACTACAATCAAGGTACAGTCAAGTGAAGTAAGGACTAAAATTGCAGCTATTCCTCCAAATGCACACAAAACTAGTCAACAAAATGTGTTTTATGGTGCATTTAAGAAAATCCTGTCTTTTCTTCCTTCTGATGTGATCAATCAGGTCAATTACAGGCCAACAATCCCCAGTGTGTTTTCCCACAAGGGCTCGTTTCAGTTTACACCCGGTGCCATGACCTTGTAATTTGTTTACAATCTATATTTGATGAGAGTAATGCAGTGAGTCTGCTGACCGTGTGAGTGGGCTTGTGAGGGCTTGTGTATACATTGTATGTTTGTCATTATGTTGACATGCAACTTTTGTGTTGAACATGCATACATATCTGCATCAACACTACACACTGTGTGAGCTGCCTGTTGTTTCGAGAGGAGAACCAATAAGCCGCCTGACATCTGCAGTCATATCTGCCCATTGACCCTGGCTTTACCAATCCATCCTGCTTTTCTTACCTAGATTGTCTCCTCCGTCTCCATTTCTCTCCCTCTCATCTGTCTGCTTCTACACTTCATCCACCACTCATCCCCACTCCTCTTTATCTGCTGTCACTCACCTCCCTCCTTCCATCGCTCCTCCCTTCCCATGTTCTAGTCATTGTGTCCATGTCCTCAACGCTCATTGACCCCCCCCCACCCCCCACCCCCGCCTCCCTCTCTGTTGTACCTAACCTCATTTGCTGTTATTGGCCAAGTCAGCTGTGTTCCATCCTCCCTCCCTTCCTTCTCCACATCTCTCTCTCTTACTCCCTCTGCTTTCTCCCAGCATCCCTGTCTCTCTCCCTCTTTCGCTAATGGAGTGATTGCAGCATTTCTTCCTCTGGGAACGCAGGATTGAGGATCCCAGTATGCCAACACACACACACACACACACACACACACACACACACACACACACACACACAGTATCTCTGCCACACACATCTCTGGATCTCCCTGCTTATAGACATTTAATTAGATGCCATGTACAATGCAATTATCGTGCCAGGAGTCCAGCTCATATGTTGCAGGCCTGATCAGCTTAAAAGGGTTAGGGATTTTCTTTGTCATATAATCAGTTGTGTGTGTGTGTGTGTGTGTGTGTGTGTGTGTGTGTGTGTGTGTGTGTGTGTGTGTGTGTGTGTGTGTGTGTGTGTGTTTTTACGTGTACTGTATCCAGTCGTTATAATTTTGTGTCCATCATATTGGCATCAATTTAAAATCACAGTGTAAGGTAATAACCATCTCACGATTCAACATGCTGTATTTGCTCTTTGAGATGTGCAAGTATCTGATGGAGTGTGTTTGTTTGGGCGCACATTAACTCTAAACTGGGAACTTTAAAATGTATACAAAATGTATAAATACGCTTCACAAAAGAAAAGTGTCAGCTGCATTTATTTGTTAAAAAATGAGTCTTGGCTGCAATAAAGATTTGTTACATGCATCCCAGATGCTCACCCAGCCGTGTACACTTTACGCTACATTTAGAAACTATTTGACACAATCTCTGTGTGACGGGTGAACTTTTTGGTGTTTTTACGAAAAAATATCCCCTAATTTATGTTTTAAAACTTATTAAACCGATTAATGGAAAATCCAAAACCCTTAAGTAGCAGATAGCTTAGAAGTTAATGATTTAAAACCAGTATTCTACATTTTTACTGAACATCGCAACACGGCACAAATATTTTTAGGACTATAATCGAATTTGCAGCTATGTTTTAATAATGCTCAAAACTAAATGAAAAAAAAATCCCTGCATAATTTATCTTTTCATACTTAATTAAATACAATCCAGATTTAAAACTATGGTGCAAGATTAAAATCCTATGCCATTCATATTATGTTATAATCATACCTGTTTAACGTGATAGGATCAACTTAAAAGATCACAATATAAAGTAATGTATTACTTATGAACCTCCTGTTCTCCAGCTGTAACCAGATCATAGTCACTGTCCATGTGTAATTCCTTGTGCATTGTAATGGATGATTGTGTGAAAGGATATAACAGCATAGCTTTCCCTGTAGTCTTGTAAACATGTGTACACCTACACAACATACATACACACACATACCAAATGTTATTAGTCTCCCCGACAACTGCTTCTTGATGCCTTTAGCTGGTGCTTATCATACAATCCTTTTTAAAATGCCTCCTATTCAAAGCCCATGATTAAAAATGTTTGATAAAGATGCAAATATATGTGCATAAATATGGATGCTCAACATGAGCGGTTATTAGGTTTTCTGTGGACCTTGAGTACAGTCCTAATGGAATCCAAAGTGCTGAGAATTAGCTTAACAATGAGATCCACTAGCTAATTAGCTTGCAGCTAGCCACTCTGTGCAAAACATATCACTTAATGTCCAATGTGGCATTGGTAAGGGGAGTTCCCTGCCATCCTTCTGATCCTTCCTCAGAGTTCTTCCTTTCTGTAAAGCGGCAGTCACAATGTGCGCTGTGATGCATGCAGCGGTGAATCAATGAAAGAAGAAATGTCAGCTTGTAATGCACAGCCTCTGTGTTTCTTTCACTGAAACGTCTCTCATTGGCACTGAGCCATCGGGGTGATAGGAGAAGGTTGACTAGACAGGCATCACTTGTCTCTTGTCACTGCCTAGAAGGCTGAGTTCCCTCTTTTTATCTTCCCACTTCTCCCTTCACGACCACCCTCCACCCCGCCCCCATTGAACATTTTGAAATGCAATTATGGATCAGTGAGCACCGCCATCAGTCGCACTTCTTGTTAATATTTATCGAGTAGAGCAGCAGCCGCTGCCATCTCTTGAGAAAGGGGCGCTACCCTCATTAGGGGCAATTTTGTATGTGTGTGTGTGTGTGTGTGATCCTCAGCTCTTCCTTTCTTTCCACGGTCCACTCAGCTGCTTTAAGCGATCGGGTACATTTTACAGACGTGAGCATGTGGAGGTGAAAGCCTTTCACAATTGTGTGTGGGGCTGTCTTAAGTGTCTGCTTTCTGTGAGGAAGCAGCTTTTGACAAGGGCATCTATGGACATGGCCGGCCAGCCGAGCCTGCTGCAAGCTGTTTGATTGAAGCATTCTGCCTGTAATGTTCCCCATTGAGTCGCTGCCTTAAAGCAATAGAGCCACAGTGTAGCAGCTACTAAACCCTGAATGGATGTTCTTTGTCACTCACCTACAAAAGGAAAACAGACCAGAAAATTGTTGCTGATTTTATACTTCCTCACTGTGGTTGGCTGGAGCAGGTTAACATGAGGTGTGGAATCATTTTATTCAATCTGAACAAACCAAATCATGTTCACATTACCTCTATTTATTTGACAAATAGCCCCCTCGCTCCCCTCCCCTCACAGTTGGTTGTGAGCAGACACTGTGAGCAAAAGATTTTTTACTGCTGCTTTGCCAGAATCAGGTGACTTTCCCCATTATGACCGTGTTGATTAATGCCCCTCGGTGAGGAGGCATGCACCCCCTCCCGTTCCCTCACTTTTTTTTTTACTGCCACAGCACACTTGAATTTTCATTGAGGTAAAGCTATTAATGCCATTCTTTGTGGTAACATTAGGTCATTTAGCTGAGGTGTTGGGGTCACTAGCTGCAGCAGCTGCTGTTTCTATGCAAGTATGTTCTTAAGCCGCCACAATCTGCGAGACTGACAAGTGCTAGTCCTTCTCCGGTGTCAGTTTGCAAGCTCTGTGCATTTCTGGAATCGGATGGATACGGGTACGTATCTCTTAAACAGCTACACAGCTCTGTCTCTCTTTGGGGAGGCAGGTATGATTGATTGTCCACGAGAGCGCAGTGAGGAATAAATAAAGCAATACAAATGGCAAGGTTGAGATAACAACATAGTTCAGACTCAGTGAGTGCAGGAGGCTGTATTCAGCTCTGCTTGTGGGTATAAAAACCAAATCTACCCAACCCTCCCCCTGGCTCCTCGTCTCTATTCTCCCCCGAATCCCCCTCTTTTCATCTTTTTGGACAGATAACACTTCTTACTCTCACCCTCACTGCCCTCCCTGTGCATTAGCTAAATGCTGCTATGGAAACTATTTGCTCAGCCAATAGGATGGTCTCTTCCTCTCGGATAGAAGATGGGAGGGGAGTGTAGAGACAGACTGAAATCAAAATGGGGTGTTGTGTGTATGTGTGTGTGTTTTTACGAGTGCTGATTACCTTCCCAGACTTGGAGGGTGCAGCCTCTGGATAGTGGGGGTGGGTCGGGCTGAAGGGCCAGGCTAGCAGCCATAGCATTTTCATAAGACTCTTTAAAAGCTCAATCAATAGCTACCTCTTTGACCCACTACTACTAAATTATTCAGCAGAGAAGCCTTTTGCCCACTCTTTCCTTTTGGACTTTCATTAGTTGAGTTTACTTTCACCGGCCTGGATGCATCTCTAACACACACACACACACACACACACACACACACACACACACACACACACACACACACACACACACACACACACACACACACACGGATGCATGCAAATTTGTCAAGTCATTTTGCCGTGACAGATGACATTTGGGCCTTGCATATATATCCAAGTGCTAATCCCCCTCCCTCCCTTGTTGCTGAGTTGTTGAAATATTCAGCAGCTCCTCAGACACTTTTTCTTTTTCATTCTGGCACATCACAAGTGAAAATGTCTCCTCTGATGTCTTCACTAACATCTGAAGCAAATTCACCGTGCTCCAGTGTGGAGCATTACATTTTATCTTTAAAGCAGAAGAACAAACAGTCAGTGCCGTCTTCTTCGGCACCAGCACTGATGAGAAAGTGGAAAAAACAAAGACGTCCAGAAAGCAGGTATATTTGAAGCTCTCAAAACCTCAGGACTCCCAACCTGGTTGTTGTATATGAAAATAATGATAGGGGCATTTAAAGTACCTGGCCAGGTCTTTCTTTGAAATGAAAGGAGGCAACTCCTCCATAGGAGGTTTCTCACTAGATTAGAGGTTGAAATGTCCTTTGAAGTATGCAAATGCTCATAGTGTCGAACAATCACTGAGGCTTGATGTGTGTGGATGTGGATGTGGATGTGTATGTGTGCGCGCGCTGTCCTGGATGCTGAAACCAATCAGAGGAGATTCACTCATATAGTCTCAATAAAGCCAGGTATAATTTATGTTGGCATCGATGACACTATATTTAATTTATGTATTTATATTATTTGGTTGTAGCCCTACATATTAGCAAAATATTTTTTATGGGCTATTGCTGTAATTTATGTGATGATATCACATTTTGTCAACTTAAAAAAAAGTCCTCTGAAGTCTTTATCTCTCAAGCAATTATTGAAAAGTAAAATACAATATTGGGACATTTTGACTTAAGTTTGAGAAAAATGTATTTTAATGCACAGCCTCAACACTGTTTGTTGGCCTTTACCTTTTTGGTGACGTTATTTCTGTAGTGCAGCTCTCGTCGGCACACAAACAGTAACGTCAAAGCCACACACACGCATGTCGTCAGTTTGGAAGTTCTTCAGCTTGCAATTAGACACAGCTGCAAGTCCAAAATAAGCACGAGAAGAACAACCTTAAAAACTTGTGGAACAACTAACTGAATCGGACATTTATCATGTTGTAATTCATTCCCATGCATGCAGCCCAGAGTAATTACAGTGCAGAGTCTCTCCCTAGCACATTCCTGCTTATAACAGAGCTAAGTTAATTTATAACACTATCAAGATGTGTCCAGATGTAATCTTGTAAAAAAAGAAGTGAGAAACATCATACAGTTGTTTTTAAGGATGTCAAAGAAATATGAAATGGATATTAGAGAGAGAACTAAAACAAGTTTTACTTCTTAACACTAGCTCTAAGTAGCTTATAATACATATCCAACTACCAATGCCAATTTTTTTTACTCAAAGCAAGTAATTAATACAAATACAATAAGTTATTCCCTAATCATTTAAATTGTGTTTTAATGCAAATTGTTTACTTCTACACTGACTTTGGGGCTGTTTGAAATTATTTTCGAGACAGCTCTGGGACGATAGTGAAAAACACTTAGAAGATAAATTGGAATCGGCCCAAATCACAATTGCCAGGTCAGAATGAAGAAAAATCTGAAATGGGAATACCGGTAGTCCCAGACAATTGCAATCAGTGTGTCTCTCGTATGTATGTGAGTATTGTATTCAGAGCACAGTCTCTGCCAGGCCACCCAGCACTGAGTGTAGTAACCAGACACTAAACACATTTGCGTGGATTGGTCAAGCTTTAATTGGCTTGGCCTCTGCTTCGAAAATGTACGGCTAATTTTACCCCACCTCCTCGTCCTCTTCCACTTTGCATTTCCACTTCCCCCCTGCTGTTATTTTTCTCCTTTCCACCCTTCAATATTCCCCGCTCTCTCAGCTTAAGTGGGTATCTGGCGTGCTTTGCCACTGGTTCGCAGCTCAGCTCAGTGTAATTTCCACCTTGTCCAATGTGTGACATGCCAATAAAAAAAGAATGAGAGAGAGAGAAGAGGAGGAGGAGGGGCAGGAGAGTACCGCTGTGGAAGTGGAGATTTACAGTGGTATCGAGTTCACACGCTTCTACCAGGGCCCCTTTTTCTCCGTGAGGGAACACATGGTGCAAATTAACTCTCACCAGTCCAGAGCGCGCAGGGAGGAAGGAAAAGAGGGAAGAAGGGCAAGGGCATCGGTCAGAGAGAGGAGCAGACACAAGAGGAGGAAATTTCAGGCATTGCTGTGAGGTCTGAGGAATGTCGACACTTTGTACCTCGGAGCCCGCTGCCTCCCACAGCCCTTAAAACAACAGCAACATCACCACAGGCTGCCACCTCCAGCAGCTACCCCGCAGCAGCGCTGCAATCTCATACAGACCGTCTGACTTTGTGCATGTACTACTGCCTGACTCACCGCTAGCTTTATCTGTTCTCCATCTTTGAACGCTTTTGATCTAATGCAACGCAACTGGCTCACATATGCTCATGCTTTGATCAGGAAAGGGGAATGTCACTCTGTTTAAGAGCTCTCAGATGCCACTGCTCTCGCACAATGCAGTCCAGTCAGTATATATGAACAAGAAAACCCTCTGCTACACCTAGAAACCAAAGACCTAGAGTCTTATCAGTCGTGTAATTGAGATTTCGGGCATCATGAAGGGCTCACAGTTCTAGCTTTTACGGTTAAATCAGGATTCTTTTTGTAGATTTTTCAAATCCTCTGAACCATAAAATGCACCAATATCCTCAAAGATTTACTCTCAACTCAGCCCCGCCTTAAGTAGTACAAAAGCTATCTCTGTTACTGCAGTAAAAATACGTACAATTTGCAAAGGAGGACAGACAGGTTTTCTAGATTTGTATCAATGATAAATTTAGACTTTCTTTTCTCCCCTCGAACACAAGTGGAGGATTGTGTGCTTTGTTTTCAGTGCGTCACATTTCCGCCTGCAGTGGCTGTGACTGGTGTTGCGTGTGCTTTGATGGGCCAGTCTAAATTGTGTTTGCCTGTCTGTCACCGCCAATGGATCACATGGGCAGAGGAAACCACAGCTGGGGGGGCTTGGAGACGCTTCACCACACATGCACACACACTTCATTTATTCTGTGCATAGGTGTTTGTGCATTTAAACCACACACAAAAACATTACACACTTCATTATTCTTGCGCTGTGTAACCCCCAAGTCCCCAGTTATGCTTACCACAAAACCATCCACTCCAAACCTTAACATTTCTCTTCCATCTCCTCAAGTCGTCTGCTGTTTCGCAGCACATAGCTCAACCCCCATCTCCGTCCCTCTCAGCCCCAATTCATTCACGAACATCATCTCTACGGCGATTTCTTGCTACTACCAGTTGATTTGATTGTTGCCTCAATCTTAAACAGTACACTATGAAGCAGCATAAACACTATCTGTGGTAGTAAAGACATTTCCTGGCATCAAAGGGCTGAGCTGTGCTATTCCCTCAGTAGCTGTATTCATTTCTGCTCCCGCCACGCTCAAACGCTCTTTGTTCTTCTCTTTATAGGAATGTACTTAACAGTTTGGCAGTGTTGTGTTTGTGAACAGAGCCGCCTTTGTTGCAGCAGGCAGTTAACACTTGTGCACAGAGCAGAGGGAGGAAAGTCTGCGTTATTAAGCCTACTGTTAAATTAGCCTAAGCACTATCTTAATGAAATGATTAAGAAAATACAGACCTCCCATAAGTCCCCTTTTTTTTTCTTCTTTTTTTTCCAGTGACTTCTCCTCTATCCCAATAGCCTACTGTTGTTAAGGCAAGCTGCTGCTGAGCACGACCATCTATATTTGGAGCTTTGTGATATGTGCTGCGTAATTTCATCTTCTTACTCGCTCTGGAGCTAATTGAAATAATCAGAGCATTTTTATTCCAGATGGTACTGGCTGAGTGTTTATGGTAGAACTACACAGACTTATAGACTTTCACTGCGGCATCACGACAAGCTAACCTTGGGCTATTGAGTTTAACAGCCCATTTATAGATCGCCATAATGCCCTCCCCATTTGAGGGTGAATAACTCTTTTATAGGCTCCCATCATTTGCTCTTTTCATATCTTACGGCATTCTTCACTGTCTTCCACACTATTTCTCTCTGACTTCTCCGTTCTTCCTCTCCTCTACTGTCTGGCCCTTGTGATGAATCTTGTGCCTTAAGGCATGGTGGGATGGTGGGGCTGTATTGGGCCCATTACTGATGGTTGGCCAGCACGTCGGCATGTCCGTATGGGTTCACACATCCACTGGAAAGGACAGTGGGAGGAGGAAAAAAAAAACTCCCACCGTCTCCTACCTTCACCCTCTTCTCCAGGTGAAATGGAATGATTTAATGTCGGATTTGGTAATGGAGTTGCGCATGAGTGTGAGAGGCTTACTCCATCAGCAAGTAGAGGGATGTTGTAAGTGATCGAGACCCCCGTCTGTGTAGGTGTGCTCCCAGTATAGACGGTGACCTCTCGTCCTCTCCTCCCTGCAGAGTCGAGATACACACATTTACTCCGAACGCACAGCCCATTTCTTCCTTGTGTATGCCGCAGTGGAACTTGTGCTTCCACTCCTCGAGCTGTAGACCTGTGACATGACCTGGAGGGGACTGATGGAGCTGGCTGTTAACAGATGGCTGACTTTCTTGTGAAGTACTTTTGGCCCAAAACATCATCTCTAAAGATGCCTCCCTGGATAATTAGAGGGTCTTTTAGATTGGCTTACTCTGAGTGATAATGAGACATAATGTTATTTATGTGTCAAAACACGGCCTTAGCTTCTTTGATGTTGCTAATTGAGTGTTTCATGTAGGTTAATTTAAGACTTCTGTTTATCTTATCGCACAACTGAAATAAAGTCACTTTGAGCCTTTGAGAGGTTATATAGCAGTGCAATACAAATACAAATTCAAACAGTGAAAGGTACAGAGGGAGAATATTGATTACTACTATTGATCCCTTCACACTGTCCTTGCTCTCACCCCTTGTCTTTGTTTGGGGCTGTAAACATTTCACATGTTGTAGAACCCTTTTTATCAACATTCACATCCAGTCCACCTCAGCATTACGCCTAAAGGCAGAGCTATTGGTTTGTAAGAGAGTCAATATAACAGCCCTGCTCTTGTGTGGATGGCGGTTTGTGACTCCTGCTTAACTCGGGACAAAGCGTCAACTGGCCATAATTAGGTGCAAACTGTTTGCTGCACACTAAAATGCCATTTAAATGCCAAATGGTATTGAGGGTTTGAGCCCTTGTTAACTCATCAACAAGGGCTCCTCATCCAAAACCTTTAGCACTCCAGCTATTGTCAGCAGAGGTGCTGCCTTCTGGTAAACAAGAAAGAGTATGCATTCAACGTATTAATGTGCAAGTATGTGCTGGCCGCACTTTTTAGCCAAGCTCAGCTGTTGGTGTGAAAATCTGTTGCTATTGACTAATCTAAGAGATCTTCCTACAACTGTACACAGCTGATTTTGGCTCTTTAAAAAAGTATTTTGTGTATGTAGCCCTGACACCCTCTCTATGCTGTTTCCTATAACTGCTCTGACTTTAGTGGGCTAGCTGCTAGTCTAGTGCTTGTGAGCACCGCAGGCCCTTATAAGGAGTGTGCACCAGCTCTGTGTGGTTCTGCACAAAATCACAAGGTGTCTGGAGCCCACCTGCCAAGCCCTGCCAGAGCCACCTTTAACACCAGCCTGACAAAACCCACCAGAGCACAGCCAACTATAAGGCAGCCTGCTGATGTGCTATGCTAACATGCTATAACAAAAATATTTATGACGGTAATACGTCATGCTAAGCTTGCCGTCATTGGTTGCCTTGAATGAAAAGAAGCAGTGTTTTCTCAGAGCTGGTGCAGCAGCCACTGAGCTTTATAGCCTTTAAAGTAAAGCAAGGCCTACCAAAGGAGGGTGTGTGTGTCTGTGTGTGTGTGTGTGTGTGTGTGTGTGTGTGTGTGTGTGTGTGTGTGTGTCTGTGTGTGAGCAGCGTGTTTAATCACTGCTAGCTGGTGGGCTCAGAGGGAGAGGTGGAATCAATGCAGTGGGCTATGAAGAGAAGAGAGAGAAAGGCAGGAAGGAGGCTGATCAATATCATAGCAGCAGGGTGGGGTAATATCCACTTCATGCAGCGCCGCCACAAGCAGGGAGGATTGTGGGAGTGAAGCAGGGGACGCAGAGCAAAAGAGAAGAAGAGAGGGAGGGGCAACGGTAAAAAGATGCAAATCTCTGAGGCGCTGGTAAACAAGAGGCTTTGTGTCAATCACCAGATGAAGTGGCACATTTAGCATTCTCCTCTCTCCCTCAACCATTACAACACTGCTGGGGATTGTTTGCTCTGCAGCCGCCCGCCCATTGGTTCAGGCTGGTGGCGGGGCGTGGTTGCAGGGTGATAATGTATGGGCTGCCATGGCAATGATACCCACCTTTTGAGAGAGTCATCAATAACCCCGCCCTGTTGTATTCCACAGACTGTTAGTCAATGTCCGCGGGATCATTCCATCATCAGCCTATCATATCACTCCCCACATACAATCTATTACAAGCATTCACTGTGTAACAAAGGGCCAGAACACCTAATCACCCTCCACCCAAAGACAGGTGGATGTCAATCACACCGCCACAATAGAGGAAGGGAGGCAAAAATTGGCCAACAAAACAGGCTGAAAACCGAGTAGCTTCACACACCACCATATAGAACGTAAAGTCTCTCTTTATGCCACCAGTGCTTTGTCGTTGTGTTCGCTGTTCCAAATCTCATGTTGATGCTGATTGCATGGTATGGGGAACTGTGTCTCCTTTCTGCTTGATTTAACTTCAAAGCACTGACTGGGCTGAGCCGTGCAGGCTTTTGCTTTGCCGTTTAGCGCTGGGAGACAGGACGTGATGGCAGACAACTGAACTGTACACTGTAAGCAGACACTTCCTCTGTGGTCGGTAGGAAGTCCCCGCCAAACCATATGGTCACACTGGGATGCACAGATCGTGTGTGTGTGTGTGTGTGTGTGTGTGTGTGTGTGTGTGTGTGTGTGTGTGTGTGTGTGTGTGTGTGTGTGTGTGTGTGTGTGTGTGTGTGTGTGTGTGTGTGTGTGTGTGTGTGTGTGTGTGTGGCTGCATTCCTTCATTTTCCTCTGAGTGGCTTTCTGAATGTGTTTGTGCATTTATTTCACCGTTCCTGTGTATAGTATCTTGCACTTAACATGCTGTTGCAGCTAATTACATTGACGCGACCTCTTGTCTGACACACCGTACAGACATTTTTAAAGACAGTGGTGTATGTGTGTGTCACCTCTCAGTGATAGAGGCGGGGGCGAAAAGGGTGAGTGAAAGTGAAGCAAAAGGTGACTTGCAGGGAAGAAAGCAACGTTTCAGACACATCAGTGACCTCGCTGTCTTTACTTTCTTTTTTTGTCTTTCCCTCCTTCTTTCTCTCTCACTCACTGCGGGTAAACAGTCATCCCCCTCTCCTCCCTGACAGAGTGAGCAGAGGCAAGTAATTCCCCCGTCTACAGCAAAATCCTTTACCTCCCATGCCCAGCCCTGGATGCTGCTGCACAAAGCAAATGCAGTCTGAGCCTATATGTTTGTGTGTGTGCATGTTCAAAGTATGCCTTTTGATTTACAGCCACACACAGATAAATGGGCGGAGAAGACTTTGATGTGCCTCGGTTGCAGAGTAGAGATGTTGGTGTGTTGTTCAACCCCTTTGTCTCTCTTTCTCACTGTCTGTTTCTTTCTTTCTTTCTTTCTCTCTCTCTCTCTCTCTCTCTCTCTCTCTCTCTCTCTCTCTCTCTCTCTCTCTCTCTCTCTCTCTCTCTCTCTCTCTCTCTCTCTCTCTCTCTCTCTCTCTCTCTCTCTGATAACCAATGTGTTTGACACACTAAGCTCATAGTGACACCCATGTTTTACTCCTGTTCGGTATGTTTACTTAACCATGTGTATTTTATAATGTTACATTTTTATAAGTAAGCGGCATATAAATTGCAAGGGGCTGCCATTTAAATTAGCGGTGAATTAAAAATAAATAAATAAATCGGGTCATAATCTTTTTTATTTGTCACCTATTTGATGGGATATTTTGTCAGCTTAGTGTTCTCTTGGTCTATTGTCAATATTGTACACAGAAAGAATAATACTGAATTTAGAGAGGAAAGGTTATAATGGATCAATTTTACGTTTCCATCTTCACTCTGTTACCTTCAAGCTGTGAAGGAATTAATGACATGCAAAAATACAATCCATCATATTATACTTTGGAGGATATCAGCAGGTGCTTAAAATCTCAACAGAATGCGTGTGAAAGCATCTAAAGGTCTATTGTTGCTCATGGCAATAGCAGTTGTGTTCACAGCATGTGTGTTCAGTTAATGTAACCAGGGGGTGCATGGCGTTTCATTGTTTCTGCCTTACTAAAATTAATAATTTATACATTCCCACACCTTTATCTTGCTCTTACACCACTCATTTCTAGTGTCAGAACATTAATCAGTTTTATCTAATTAGAACACAGTGGTTTGCCTGCGTTTGTGTTGTTTTGTAATTTAGATTATTTACTTAGTTTACATTTCTTTTTAGCTCATCATTACCATACGCCACTTGACAGTTAAAGCTAAACAAAAGGCAAAACATTCCTTGACTTTTGTGCACTGGCAACTGGAAAGTGAGTTAATTGCGTTGGAGGAATACATGAAAATTAATACTATCTCAGAGATGTAAACAATTTCACTCTAACCATCATTTTAATAATATCTAGGATTGAACCATAGAAGCAAAATGTTCATAAAATTCTGTTTTAGTGGGACTTTATTTCAGGTCAGATTAAGCATATTTCCTCCATGTTAATGTAACAATGTAACTATATGGTGGCTGTTATAACCGGTCTAGACTGGGAGTCATGCAGTACAACTCCTTCTGGGCCAGCCTTGTTATTGCAGCTGTGTTGTCTACAATACATCTCTTGTTGTGGCACAGCAGGAGGCTACTTAAAGCTTCTGGCCTGTGTGTGTGTGTGTGTGTGTGTGTACACGTGTGTGTGTTTGTGCATGTGTGCTTATGCCTGTGCACACGCACACATGTTATAATCATTTACAGTCACATGTTACAATCAGACTACAGTTGCTGTGAGTAGCCGTTTGATTTTGTGAGCTGTAACTGTATTTGGTGAGTGGCCTGTAACTTCTTTAAATCTTTTGTTTACCACACATCTACCACATTTGCATCCACACTGATATATCATCAGACACATTGGTAGGTAATTTGCATGTGATTATTTGCATATTGTACAAAGCAAGTGTGCCTGACAGACCACCCACTGCTCAGCTAGTACGGCATCTGGCTGATACACAGCTTACATGATGTATTACTGATAGGGCCGGTGTCAGCACTAGAGACTGGCAGACAGGCAAGGTCACCTTCAGACGCAGAGATAGAGAGCTGAGAGACAGAGAGATGGATATCTTCAGAAGCATACAATTCAATCACCACTGGTTGAGTTCGTGGTGATACCAGCTCTTCAAGGCCATCTACAATGCTGTCTGTCCGGTTTCACGCCCAGCGTTGAGATCTAGCTTTTCATGCTGGCCCTCATCCTGTCTTTCTATTTGCCTCCGTCTCTGTGTGCGTATGTGCATTTGTGTGTGATCTCACAAAGAAACAGTTGAATGAATGTGTGTGTTTGCGGAAATGAGCTTTGGCATGTGTTAGAAGGATCATAAATATTCCTATTAGTTGGGTATCGATGTGTGATGACCATACAGAGCAAAACAAGCACACACACACACACACAAGAAGCTTCTGGATTTCTCTATATCTATGTCACGCTCACACACACACACACACGCACACGCACACTCCCCACAGACACACTTCCCATGGCCTGACAGCTGCTCTTCCATAGAGAAGGTTTCAGACACACACACACACACACACACACACACATAGACAATGTTCTATCATCCCTCTCAAAGCACACACCCTATCAGTCTTAGAAAAACACCTTTCTGGCTCCCCATTGAGTTGTTGACCGAGTTGTACTTCACACACAACCTGTCCACCCTTCACACACATTATGAGATTTTTTTTTTTCACACTTTTTACTACTGCATTAACTTACACGTAAGCCTGAAAGTTGAATCTGTGTGTGTGTGCTGATTAGCATTGGCTGAGGCAAGCCTTCTCATTTCCTGTCTTCCATTAAAGTGTTTAATCAGCCCACATCTCCTTCTCTGCTATGGCCTGCTCAGGAGGCTGCCACTGGTAGTCTCATACACACACATATACACACACAAGCAGAGTCTGGATTAGCTTGCTGGGCAGACGTCCAATATGACGCCCATACACACACACACACACACACACACACACACACACACACACACACACACACACACACACACACACACACACACACAGCCTAATATTCATATCCTTTCTGTACAACCCTCTCAGTGAGCAATCCCCTCACTCTTTCTACACAGCAGTCGTCGAGTCGGTATTACTAAGATGTCACATTAGCTCACTAGGCTATGCTAACAAGGTAAAGCTAACACAATGGATCACAGGGAAACGGTCTTCCAAACAAAACACCAGGCAGTTGAAACACAAAGGAAGCCTGTGTCGTCAAAAACCAGCAGTATTCCTCCGTCTTCTCTAGTGTGTGTGTGACTGTGTCTAACACTGAGTCCTGACTCATGGGTATTACCTTGAGACCAGACAAGTCCCTGCTCTCAAGAGAACATCCCGGGCTACACACACAAACACACACACACAGGCAAACACACTCACACACAGAGGAAGCCAGGTATCAAAGCGAGATGGCTTTGAAGCGGCTAAATGAAAGACTGAAGGCAGAAATGACAATGTTTTCTGGCAGGCTATAACTGTACGTCTGGCTGTGAAGGAGGGCTTGAGAAATAAAGTCAGTATTATGATCTGAACACCCAGTTATGAGCTCTTCTAACAGCCTCCATCTGTCCTCGCACAGCCTATGTTTGAAGTCTCACTTGGATCTGCATTCTTGTCTATACCCTATGAGTGCTGCAAGGATTTCAGTCTGCGTTCTTAAAACAGGAGAAAGAAAAAGAAGTGCCTGTTTATTTGTGTGTAGCCTAAATCACCGAACACACATTGTCAGGTCCCTGCTGCTCTTTGCCTGTGGTCTGCAGATAATGATCATCATTAGTGGATGTATTTTTTTATATCCTCACTCTCCTTTTGCCTTTCATGGTGCTGCTCTCTGTACCATCACATGAATCGTCTTAAATTTCTTGGCGAGAACCGGCGTGCAGCAGATGAGTGTTGGAGGCAAAGACAAATATTTAAGTTGGACCCTGCTTGGTTATTTTATGGAGCGTGCAGTGAAGGCTGGTGTTCTGAATGCCACTTTCTGAAGCAGTGCAACGTGGCCAACGTCACACATTGTTCTTAATATTTCTGCCATTCATTCACTTGCTCCAACTGGGACACAATTGAAATAAAGCCGAGATAAAGCAAAGACTTGTGCAATCAGCCCTGCTTGTTATCAGCATGGGGCGAAACACAATTTTGGATGAGGAAGCAGTCATGTGGGGTGCTTGTGACTCTCCAGTGTGTAAAGTGTGCCTTTGGTTGGCAGTGTGATCCACCAGTAGTGGTCCTCAGCCCTCAGCCCTTAATTAGTATCATCTGTGAGCTCCGCGTGACTCAACCCTTCTCCTCTTTCTTTTCCTCCTCTGTGCCCAATCCCTCATTCTTCTGCCTGGATGACAGAAGGACCTGTTAACATCCTCGGATGTGTCGCTGTATGTCGTCAATCTGTACAACGACACGACTAGTGCGTCTGTCGTAAAGGGATTTACGGATGTCTGCTTGATTCCTTAAAGGAGGGAGGGTGATTAAATTTAAAGCAGGCGTGGGCGCCCTGTTCTAAGACACACACACACACACACACACACACAAAGAGCAACAAGAGCAAATCTGTCCACTTTGAAAACCACTAATGCTCATCCAATCCAATATGGAGCCGGGCTGACAGATGGGCCCAGTGTGTTCAAAGCAGAGGGCGGCGATTTAATATCCAAAGAGGTCAAGCCAAAGAGAGGACACCCCTGTGTAGGCACGACGCAAAGGTCTTTCCAGCACCACCACCACAGCTGGGATTCACCTCACCTCCTCCCTCCTCACCTCCTCCCTCTGCCTCCCACACTCTCTCCGTTCGTTCTTGTTGCCAGGCGTGGAAGCGGCCTGTTTGCCGTTCCTCCTCACAAACATTGTAATCAGCATTTGTTTACTGTTATTATATGTGCCTCGGAGAAGGAGGCTTGAGGGGCAGGTTCCCCTTCCTTCCTTCAAGTAGCCAAGTAGCTCACTGTGAAGCCCATAAGGAGAGGAGGATTGCGGAGTGGAATCCTGCTGCTGCTGGCGCTGACAGCCTGATTTAGAGGTGCTTTTTCTTACCTCTGACACAGAGTCCCAGCCTGCCCCGCTTTACTGCAAGGTTGGGAGAAGAATAGTGGTGCTTATCCTGAAAGCCTGTTATTTGTGTGTGTATGTATTTGAGGGAGTGCATTGGCTTGTGTGTGTGTTTGCTCACACATCATGCTGGCATTTCTTTTTAACATCCTCCTTTGTCAGTCACTGAGATGTCGTGGATTGCTTTAGCGCAGCAGATCTCTTGTACCTCACCAGCTTACGTTCACACACACATGCAGTTTTTGAGTGTGTGCATGTTCTGTCGTCCAGATGGAAGTGCTTATTGAGTGCTGGTGTGCTGGCAGATATCTCTGTCTCGGAGAGAGCAGGAGAAAATAAGGGAGCGAAAGGAGGAAAATGAGGAAGAGAGAATGCCGAGTGGAAAACCCTTCCAATCAGATCCATCATCTTTGTGTGTGTGTTTATGCGAGTGTATGTGTGATCTTCCCAGCCAGCTCTTCCTGCCTCCCCGTTCTAATCTTATCATGTCGGAGCAGCAGATTAGTCCTCCCAGATCCCATCTCTGCCTCCAAATGCCACAATCAGCCTTTTGTTCTTGGGTTGTGCTTACTCTCCCCTTGCGGCTGGCGAGGTGAACACTCCTACAATCTGCCTTCTGTGCCATTTTGAGCCTCCGCCTGTCAATGTCACACTGCTACCAGCCCTGATCCATTATACGAGAGCCTCCCCTGCCCCTGGGATGTAGGCTAACCGAGCTGTTAGCTCAGCAGCCTGCTAAGTTAGCTGAACTGCTTGACATTCCTTGCTAACACTGAGCTGCTGCTGCTCTTGTCTGTTTGACCTCCTCCCTCTCTCCCTCCCTCCCATCTTTGCTCTCTGCTGTCTCCTTTGTCTGTGTGTTTGGGGTCTGTCTTTCCTTCCTTACTTCTGGCCGCCACCTCCTAAAGGAAGTCATAGATCCTGGCTGCTGATGTCACCAGTGAAGGGAGGGTGGGGGGGGGGGGGGGTCTCTAACAGGGTTAGCAGAGGAAGAAGAGAGTGTTTGAAAAGCAGAGAAAATAAACAGAGGTTTCCTGTTAACGAGGTGCACTGGGGGCCTGTCGTGTGGGAGCGGGAGGGTCTGGTTTTGTTTAAAGCAAAGCGCTAGTGTTACAGTGCGGGGAGGAGGACGAATAGGGAATTAGGTTTGAGGGTTACAGGTTGTAACAACGTTCTCTTGGTTTTGTCACAGCTCGGTGTGGCTGCAAGGCAATGGCCATGTTGTAAAAGGCCACATCGAACAGATGTGGGAGAGTCTGGGCTCGCTGCTACCGCGGTGCACTCTCCCTAAAGTTGAATCCTATTAGTGTTGTCATTGGTTTTGAAATGAAAAGCACTGTATTGATTTCACACTCTCTTAGCTGAGAACATGGAATTAATCCCACACTCAGTCCATCTTGTACGTGTACGGCGAACAGAGCTGGTTTCTTTTCAAATTTAAAGCCTGTTGTTAAAAAGGAAAGTCTGCCCTCTGTATTTCCTTCTCTCCCCAAGTCTTTGTAGTGGTGTGGTCGTACACGGGGGCCCCAGCGCCAGAGTTGACTGCACACACATGCAGCCACACAAAGAAAACTGCACAGCCATTATGGATCCAAGGGGCCAGCCACCTTTAGCTCGTTGGAGGGAGAATTAACCGACTCCCACAATGCCTGGCTTGTCTTGGCTGCTTTTAGAGCAGTGATGAATGCACTGGGTTGTTTTTTTTTTTACTAAATGTACTATAGTTTGGATTAATTCTAGAGTGATACTAATTATCTTCATCTTTATTATTTTTTGTAAAGGATTAAAATCTATATTAAAGGGCTTTACAAAGACAGCAAAATAGGTTTAATGAAAAGGGTTTAGAAAAACAATTTGGTATAAAAAGTAGACAGTGTGGACTAAAGACGGATAGGAAAATAAACCAGTTCATAGGAAATTCAACTCAAGTAGCATGAGTCAAAACATGACTGGACAATCTTTGTGGTGTGCTGTCTGACAGTAACTGTCAAACCAGACACCAATAAAGAAATGTTTCTTTACAATCTTATAATATTTTCCTCCTATAATCCAGCCCCTGTCCGATGAGTGTACCCAAGAATGCCACAGGCCAGGCTGAGCCACTGGAGGGAGGAGGGGGTGCCATTGTGCTTAGCCCCAAAGCATGACTCTCAGATTTATATCTCCTTGGTGAATAAAGGGGTAGCCTTGTACCCTGGGGGTTTTAGTAAAGCGGGAGGAGGATAGTTGTAATTTTAAGTCTGAGGAAATGAGAAGGTCTTGCTCCTCCTACCTTAATCCAACCCTTTCTCTCTCCCACCTCACCCCTCCCCTCTGTCTCCTTTGCTCTGCTTTTTGCACTATATCTTTTTTTTTCCCTTCTTGTTTAATTTCTTTCCCTCAGTAGTGGGTTAGTAAGTCTGTTGGCCTCTCGCAGTGAGCAACATTCCCAGGGTTTAGGGCCCAGGAGGAGGGAGGGCAGGGCCATGTTTAGCCTCTGGCAGGACAGACAAAGATGGCTGACATTGTGCGGGACTCGGCTCTCTACAGGCAGCGTGGAATGTCTCTAATCAATTCAGCATTGTGGTTCCTCTTATATGTTCTCTCTGTTATTTTCTATGGCAGGAGAAAAACAATAGAACGACAATACAGCTAGGAGTTTGTACGGCGAGTCTGAGCAGCCTATCATTCCTTTTCCTTTTTCCCTTGTTATCTACTCATTTTTCCACCCCGTATGTTTATAGAATTGTGATAATTGAAAGCTATGCTTCACTCCCACTACGTGCTCCATATGTTGCACTCTCTGTCTTTCTCTCCATCTCCCTCCCTCTTTTGCCTGAGAGGGCTTAACGCCGCTGTGAGCTTCTAAACAGCAATCTGCTCAGAAGAGCGACAGCTACTTTGTATTGACGAGGATACTGATGATAGCTGAAGTAATGTTCACTCTGTGCTTTGGTTCGTTAGGTTGGTTTAAAATAATGCAGGCTCATGAATACTGTGTAAAAACCTGTGTGTGTCTGTGTCGCTCCGCCTGTTTGTGCTTTTCTGTTTGCATTACACCTGATGTTCCAGCTCCCTAAAAAATCCCTTTGATTTCTGGGTTTTACAGGCAGAAAATGAAATGTTCAGGTAGCAAGCAGCAGATAACTACTCGTTCTGATGTGGCAAGCAGTCTGTTAGTCTAGAAGGCAACAGCCTGTGTACACTGGATAGACAAGAGATGGGGGTGGGTGGGTTAACTGCCGGAGGAGGAGGAGGAGAAGGAGGAGGGGTGGGGGGGTGTCATTGTCATGATGTCTTTGCACACATTTCTTTACACACGGTATGTATAGGTGCTCGGGGGTCTATATCTCCGTCCATAAGTATGGCTCTCTGTTGAATCACAACACAAGTGTGTTTGTGTGATGTGACGTGTATACTCACACAATCATCCAGAGCAGTAAATGCAGCTAACTGACTGAGTGTCAGCTGCTGTTTAACACGTCCGGGCTCCCTTACTCAGTCATTCCTCCTCCCGGCTCAAGGTTGGAGAAAAGGTGGAACGAAAAAAAAAAAAACTGAGATTGTAGAGGGGAAGGGTTAGAATGAGAAAGATGGAGGGAGGGAGTAAGAGGAGGAAGGAATGGAGAGAATGGGAAAACCAGAGGTGGGCTTGAGGGTTTAGGGAGGTGATGATTTGCTTGGCTGCGTGTGCTCAGCCTCCTCCCTAGTGACACAACCGAACAATGTACTCTAAAGGCTTTAAATATCTTAACTCTGACCTCATGTTCCTGCACACACACAGATACAGTTAAGAGCCTGGAAAGAGCGGAAGTTAAACTGTCTGTCTTAGATTACCGTAGACTTTTCCCCCTTCTTCCATTTCTTTTTCTCCATATGCTCATTTCTCCTTTACTCCTGCGGGTGGTGTCAGTGGTGGTGCAGGTGTCTCAGTCGGTTAGTGCAGTGCAGCGTAGCAGAGCCCGTAATAAAAATGTCTGGGATAGTGTCGCAGTCCGGCAACCAGCCCAGCAGTCTCTCTAATGTTCTTTCAAACCACTGTGACGGTCAGTTGGGCTTATGTGAAGCCACAATAAATATTTTATAACATGAAATGAAAACACTAGTTTGCCCTTTTCATCTCTCACCTCAGCATTGGCCTCAGTTTCTACCATTTTTCTTCCATACCCCCGCCCCTTCCCTTTTCCCTCTTCTGTGTTTTCATTAACTGGCCCTGGAAAAGCTCTCTTCTCACCTCAGTGCTACCACTTGCTGGTCATCTAAGGGATTACATGCCTTTGCTGACTTGCACTTTATCAAAAGCCCAGTGGGTGGCAGCACTTAAAGACTATTAAGCCCCAAAGCACTATAAAGGGCTACAGTGCCTGTTCATGAGTAAACTTTAAAAGCCGGAATAGTATTTATTATTTATTTATTTTAATCATTAGAGTATAGCCATTAAGTGGTGAAGGCAGAGGAGTGAACACTCATCCATCCCCCTCTTATGGTTCCTCTCTCTACACTTCCTCCAGCAACGGCCATCCCACTGTTTACTTTATTAAAGCTCTAAATGCTCTGCAATCCCTTTTTAATTGACTTGGATTCTCTGTGTGCTTTCTGGCATCAGCCTGCGTGAGTCATAAACAGTGTGCCTGCACAGCATCACTGTTTGCCAAGAGGCCAGTTTGTGACGTCGCAATCAAACAAAAATGATGTCTGTTTATCTTAGTGTGGGATCATTCTTTGTCTCCTGCTCACTCGTGCTGTCTCTCCCTCCCTGTGTTGCAGAGTAAACGGGACCATCTGCTGATGAATGTGAAATGGTACTACCGCCAGTCGGAGGTGCCCGACTCTGTCTATCAGCACCTGGTGCAGGATCGCAACAATGAGAACGGTGAGACTGCCTTTTGTTCGTTGAAACACATCCATATATGTGCATATATCCAGTGTACGCACACATGCCTCATCGCACCAGAATGCCGGGGGGAGGAGGAGATAAGGTTAGCTGTGAATCGCATTTCAAACAGAAACCAGAAGCCGATGTCCGAGGCAGCTGAGCCAATCCCGTGGCTCCGCGCTGTTCCCTGGGTAACACTCCTTCAAGCCAGACAGCAGCACTGTCGAGTGTTAATAACCCACAATGTCATGTGGCCTTTGAGCACTCTCTCGACACCATCGGTGTCAGTGTGGACTCATCACACTCTAACACATACACATCTACGGGAACATAAGCACTGTCACTTTTTTTTAGCAGCTGAATATCAAATCCTGATGACAAGAAGGAAATCTCATGGAGAAAATTCTGATTCAACACTGACTTATTAATAATTTAGAACTTGTATATAATTAATTGATGAGTAAGTAATTGGATTTAACATAAAATAGGCTATGCTGAGCAACATACCACTATATTGTATTGTTCATTATTCATATTAATTTGAGAAATGTAAATTAGGATTCTTGAAATTAAATAATTGAATTACGTTGTTTTTTTCTGTTTTTTTCTTCTTAAAATTCTTAAATAATAAAGCCATCACAAAGTTCTATGTATAAATCTCTAAAGAGAGTCAGCTTCTCCTCAGTTTGGTTGATTGGTTAATTATATCCACCAGCATTATTTTCTCAATCCTCCTCTGACTCTTACATAAACTATTTTTCCAAAAGTGTTAACTTGAAAGTGTTTGTTTTACTTTGCTGCAGGACAGAAAGCACTCAGTGCTCTTGCTATAAACAGTTTGTTAATGTACAGATACTTCCAGTTTCATGTTAGTTTTGTATTTGTACAAAGGTATGTGTTCCTCTGAAGAATGCTTCTCTTTAACTCTTTATCGACAAATACGTCTTTCTACATACATCAAAGTAGCGCTTGTGTCACAGAGAAGGCTTTATTTTAGTTTGTCGTGCAGGTTATCAACCAGAAATGTCATAAATGCAGCACAGTGCTCCTCTGTCTGCAGTCTGTCCTTGCAGAAGGGATTCAGGATTATTAGAATTGATGTCACAAGGTATGTGTCAGTGACCACAGCACGCCACCAATCAAGTACTTTGTCAACAACAAAAGGGTCATTTCACTTGAGAACGGAACATTAGGTCCTCTCCTCAGGGGACCACACTTTATTGGCGTTATTGAATTATATGGTTATAATATGACCTCTGCAGAGGCACTTTGTACTTACGCAGAACTGTGCTCATGATTTCCATTAGTGAGTTAAAATACTCTAGTTCCCTCTTTGTCATAGATGAATGAGTTGGGTTGTCTTTAGCATTATATATTATCTGGATATGTATTCAGTACCACAGTGTTCTTCTTCCTCCAGACTCTGGCCGGGAGCTGGTCATCACAGACCCAGTGGTCAGAAGTCGAGAACTCTTCATCTCCGACTATGTGGACACGTATCATGCTGCTGCTCTCAGGTAAACAAACACAAACACGCACATATCTCAATGCACGCACACACTGGGAGCTTTATAATCTTATCGATGGTAGAACATGTCCACCCCTGAATATCTAGGAACATCTGGGCTGCTGCGATTGCTGTGCACAGTGTCTCCATTACAGCTTTTATTTGTGGTGCTTTGTTGCATTAGTGGTAAATCCCAGATCTCTGGGCATGAGAATTCCTTATTCACCTGAAGTTTTTATTCCATATTCAAAAACATATGGAAACTTGCTGTCAGGTTGGACATCAGTTAAAGTAATCCATATTCTATTTCATGTAAAGCATATTTTACTGTCATCGGTTTTGTGCTATCATACAAGCAATCCTGTAATTAAACTATTCTTTTAGACTGGAACAGATTAATGACATTCGTCATCTGTGTTTCAGTTCATGCAACAGTGTTGTAAAATACTCGCCTGCTGTGATCCATATTCAGGAGTCTTTACTACAATGTGTCTGTATTTTTCTGAGCAGTGGCAACAAAATAGTAATAGTTCTACATAACTGCTATGTTTATCCATGAAGGAACATAAAAGAAATCCCCGCAATTGTTGCATTGATAAACCGTGCTCTAACGCTGGGAGCAGGTGCTGTATGAATAGTCCAGGTGTGCGAAGATGCAAAGCCATAAATAAGATGCATGCATCAAGCTGCTTTACATAAAAACACTGATTGAAATGGCTCTTCATTAACTCCCACATACACACATCTGTCAGAACATAAGCCTCGAGAGGAAAACTGATGCCAGTCGCTTTCTCTATGCTTGATGACGGGAGAAAGGAAAACAGGCGTAAGAATTTTCTTGGTCTGAAATGAGTTATTCTGTTTTCATTCTGTGTTTTTGCCTCTACCTCTTTATTCATTCCTGTCTGACCGCCTCTCGCACTTCCCCTTTTCTTTAACCAAAGCCATCTGTGAGCCGCACAGTCTCTCAGAAACCACTGATTTCAGGGCAAATTAGCTGCAACTTTTCCTACACACAGCACCCTTTGATTTGACTTATTTTCCAGGCTTTAGTTAAACGGGAGGGAATTCCAGTGGGATGCTGTAATGCCGCAGCGCTCCAAAGACAGCCCTGCTTAGTGCCCTTTAATCTTTTCAGAGGGAGGAAGATTTTGTTTCTCTATGAGGCAGCCATATGTCAGGGGTATCTGTTATTTAGATAGAGCCAGACACCAGGTTGCTGGAAACAGGAAATGGTATCAAGATGTGGTCAGACTCTCTGCTCGTTGGGGGGTAATCGTGTAGGGAGGGAGGAAGGTGACGGGTTGAATTCCTGTCCAGATCTCTGCAGGGTCGGACTCCCTCAGCTGCAGCAGACCAGGCAGGACTGACATGTTCAGCTGGTGTTTATGGGTTCAGTAGCTAGGCTTGATGTCTCACCGCAAAGTCAGCCGGCACCGACAGGCGCTATATACCTGCTGCCGTATTTGACACCTCCGATAGACGAACACCCCCACAGCCTCTAATTAGGCCCATGTCTGCTCCTTCTCGGCTATCATTTTGTCATGTAGTTGTTTTTGTCTAATAAAGCCTGTCTTCTCTCTCACAGGGGGAAATGCAACATTTCCCATTTCTCCGACATTTTTGCTGCCAGGGAGTTCAAAGCCCGCATCGACTCCTTTTTCTATATCCTCGGATATAACCCCGAGACCAGGTGAGGAGCTTTCTGTCAAGTCAATTCCATGGAAACCTTCTCAATCCTCCCACAGGTCACAGATGCTGGCTTAATTCTCTGACATTCGTATACAATTTTAGTTAAAATGGGGCTGCAAACCAACAATTATTCTTTATTCATACTTTTTTTTTTGGTCTAAAACTGTCTGGACATATCTTTGTTTTTTTCAATTAACAACCCAAAACCTGCAACTATTCAGTTACTATCACACAAGACAAAGAGCAGCTTTAGGTGGAAAAGATGTAACTAAGTTATATCAAGCATTAATACATTATTTGGAAAATTACTCAAATTATGAATTATCAAAGTAGCATAATCAAAGACAATAAAGATAATATCCATTAGTTACAGCAGAGCAGTATACCGATGTAAAAAGATATGAGACAAGTAATATTACCAAAATTACCATATAACACATCAAGTAGAATTACATGTTTGACGGCATCAATAGTCAAATTCAAAACTCAAAATATTTGTCTATTTGTATTTATGTTGTATCACTCAGCAGTAGCACCAATACTATTGAAATGTATGAATGTTTTAGGACGAGTAATTTTTCTCAGTTTCAGTTCACACAAAGCTTTCGGCTTTTTTGTCTTTGGACAGTTTTGTATCTATTGACGCTTTCTGCTCATTACTGCTGTCGGTATTGTCAGTGCACAAAGAATGGTCTTAATGTGGGGAAATTAAGAGGAATGAGTCGGAATAAACCCCAGTGGCTTTCTAATTGTTGGAACATTTGTTGATATTTGTCAAATTGCATGTGTAGTTTCAACCTCTTTTTAACGTTATTAAGATAAAACCAGAAAATCTATCTCATCGATCATATGTTTAAGTCTTGTTTGATTATAACGAAAGGCATTTTTCATAAAAGATATTGTGACTCAGAGAATAAAAATCACAGGTGTGAATTAAATGACAGAATTTTGTTTAGCTGCCTCATTGTAGGGATCCTGGTATAGTGCAAGCTGGTGAAATGTTTACCACAGGTCATGAACTCTGAAGAGCGACTGTCTACACACCACCAGATATTTAGTTTAAAAAAAGAAAAGTAAAAGATAAAATTTGAATGCATTGTGGTTTGTTAGTACATATCAATGTATATCTTAATCTGAATATTTAAACAGTTCCAACTAATGTATATGTAATTATTTAGATTTGTATCATTTATGTTTTACATAGTTGACACAAATATTCCCAAAAGAAAAAAATGTCTAAACGACTTGTGACATGCTGGTTGGTTTATTGTACAAGATGAATCGTTGAATTAATTTAGGTGCGCGAGCAAAGTTCGTGTTTTGAGACATGTATCCACTGTTGGTGTTTGGAGTGTCTCACGTGTTTGCAGTGACGGCTGTCCTTGTTATTGGCACATAGGGTTGCCGGTTGGGAACCCCCTCCTTCAGGGCCCTGTTCAGCCGTCCACTAGCTCCCTCCCTCCTTCCTCCTTCACTCGTTTGGTATTCTGAGCGGGCTGTCTGCAGCCTTGCAATTTCAGTCTTGTTTATTATGGCGCAGACATACGAGGAGAGATGAATTCCGTATCCTGCATGCGTGCCTGTCTGCCTCCGCGCGCGTGCACGCGTCTGTACGCGTGTGAGGTCGCAGCACATGCTCAGTAGCGTCTATAGAGGAGCGAGCCGAGCTCGCGACGCTGTACGTGCAAGCTGAGGTCACAGCACAAGCTCAGTGAACACCTCTCCGGAGCGAATGCGTGCTTCTCCATTTTGAGCACCTAGAAATAGGTGGGAGAGGAGAGTTAATTCCAACGAGCATTATACACACAGTGACACCGCCCAACCTTAGGGCTCGATGTCAGAAATGGACGATTTGTTCAGTCCCCGGAGGTAGGTCTGCGATCATATTCTCGTGCTTTCTCGTGCCGTCCCTCGGTTGCTGCGCGAGCGGTTGTCTCGTTTTCACGAGTCGCATTCATACCGTGTGGCTGCCCGCGTCCCCCGTCACTGTGCGAGCCGGCTGTGTTTGTGTCGGGGAGCACGACATTGTGTGAGGAGAAGTGGGGCTCGGGTGCCGTTGAGCATGCATGCTGTCACCGCTGAGCACATACCGTTACGCTTTCGCGCTGCAACAATGGAAACGCCGTTGCATCGCTCCCTTATGTGTGTGTTGCCTTTAGGGTCCAGATATATGCGTTGCATGCGTTGCAGCCGCTAGTATCAGGCGAATACATATGCACGTAGCATGCCTATATGAAGGCGAGACGACCCGTGGAAGCTAACGCTAACACGGCTCCATTTAACTGCTCCTGTTTACAACCGGGACGACATGGCGCACGCAGCCGTGCTGCTCTGCACACGAAAAGCTCAATCAAATTCGCTCCGACCAGCTGGGATGTGTACACGCTGCTCGTCATGCCAGTTAAATACCATCAAGTTGGGTCTGTTTTCGCTGTGCGGCAATTATGTCAGTGTGCCACAGACTCGCGCCGTGATTGGCTGGAATTGATGGCGGGGGCGGGGCTATCCTTGATTGCACATAAAGTTGACCAGACTGTCACGTTGTTGTTGTTTGGGTTTTAATAAGTAAGCCTGTAATTGTTTTAAGAGTTAGATCTGAACTTGTGGGAAATAACTGGGCAGGTTTTACATTGTTTACTGTGCTCGGCAACAGGCTTTGTGCAGCTTATTAGAGAGGAAAAACAAACATTATCAAAATGTAATGTAATGCTTGATGTTAATGTTTATATCCATATTATGAGTAAAACAAAATTCAATTAAAACACTAGCTATATATATATATGTGTGTGTGTGTGTGTGTGTGTGTGTTTCACATTCTTCTGTTATTCTGTTGTCTGTTTCTGTTCAAGTATACCTGCAGTCATAATAGAAACTCCTTGGAGCTTCCTGCTGCGATACATCTGTATTCTGCCTCTTCTGTGCAGCATTCCTTCTGAATGTCGACCGTCTGCTCTCATGATTTGCCCGAGTCGAACACGACTGTCTCAGACGCTGTTCTTATACTGGTGCACAGGTCCTCGTTTGTCATCCTTACAGCCTCCTGCCAAACAGACCTGGCCAACTGCACATTGTCAGGAACACATTTGTACAACTTTTTCTCAGGAGGAACATAATCCAGAGACACATTCGATTTAAATTGGCAGACGACATGCAGACATGAATTTGTTATAACCATTCAACACTGTAGACATACAATGTATAGTTAAGTATATGTAATGAGACATTCTTTGTTTTTTTATTTCTGTGTTTCATAATTCGTTCATCTCTAATGAATCCAAATAACTAGTTTGTTATTACTATTTCTGCGCTACCACTAGTAATAGCTATTTCAAAACCTTTAGTGTAATAATGGCACAAACCACTACTTGAAATACGCAGTGTCATGAAATAGTTATCAAACCTCAAGAATTCTAATTTGAAGTGCTGCCGACGCAGGAAACAACCATATTTGATCCTTTTCAGCGCTATTTACCGCTGTGGTTTTGTCGGACAAATTCTGGTTGCTTTACATTTAGTGTGTTTTATCTAATGAGAATGTTTGTAACAAAATGAAAGGAAGCATTTGGACGTGTTCTAGAGAAGCGGACAATAAAGACAGGTCTGGGGACCTTTACTGCAGCTGAAGTTCAGTTTTTTGGCCTGTGCTGACATCGTCTGTGCCAGTGCTTTTGTCAGCCACAGTTCATAAGAGTATGGATTACTCCTCTAATCGCTCTCTAATGTCTGCGAGGAGGTGGAGGTCTGTTTAAGAAGGGAGAGCGGAGTCAAATATGTACCCGCCGTAGTGTTTTGTGGTTGGATGGCTGTAAAGAGACCAGAGGGCTGTGGCCTCTCGGGTTTCCGCCAGGTCTCCGTGATGGAGTGCGAGCTTCTCCGGGTGCAAATCACGCTGACAGATTCTGGGCCGCCCTGCGCTCGCCTGTATGAAAATTGGCGCTGTTACCTAGGCAACAGAGGGAATGGCTTTTCAAAAGGAACATCTTGTCATTTTCTTTAATCCGCTGCAGCTGGAGATTCGGAACACTATTATTAAATTGCAGTTGCTATGGCTACCAGCATTTGTACCAGCAGCCGTTTGAGAGCCGCTCGCCCTGCATATCAAGAGCCAGCTCCCCCCGCCCCCTCCTCCTCCTTTTAGGGGATTCTGTTTTATTGCTGCATCCACAATATCAGACCTGTAAATGTGCTCAGCTCAGCTCGCTGTGCAGGAGCAGTCAACCCAATAATTTTCTCCTGAGATCTTTATTTGCTTCTCAGAATAAAACATTGTGTACGTTCCTCTCACACCTGTGCAGACTTCCGCAATAGAAACTACATCCCATGTCCAGTCGCTCTGTATTTTATCTTACCTTGGTCATGTATTGTTAGTTTCTGACATTTTCCTTTGATGCTTCAGTCAGTCCTCATACCCAGTTGTGACTTTGTAGTTTGTGTGCAGTTGTTTAGCCGACTCAACAGGCACAACGCCAACAGATTTCCTTTAGCTAGCTTTGAAATGGTTCCAAGTAAATATTTTGTTTCAATCTGCTCTTTGTCCCTTTCCAGGCGACTAAACAGCACACAAGGGGAAATCCGAGTGGGACCCAGTCACCAAGTAAGTCATTGTACAGCACACATCACCCAGCTGTTGACTTGAGATTTCTTTGGTGTCGGTTAGAGTTTTTCTTTTTACATTGGGAACAACATGCAGCCTCTTTTTTACAAAATTGCTTGGATGTGAGGATTTTTTTACAAATTAGCCACAAATCCAACAACTCTTCTCTTACCCCCATAGATGCCTTCCAGTCTGATTTAAAAGTATCACAATAGTACTATACTATAGCATATTAGTATCGTCTTGCCATTTACTAAAATTTCTTTCACAAAATATGTAAAGCAGTTAAAACAAAAATAGGATGACAGTATAGATCATATGACACTGGAGTCAGGGTCCTTTTGAAGAGGACATGTGTAATTTACATAAAGGTGGCATTACGTTTGCATGATAACTTACTGTAACAGTTGCCCGCCCAAGCGGTTCTAAAGCTTTGTGTATTAACTGTACATAAAGTAAGTTATTTATGTTAACTGGGAAGATCAATTCCACCTGTGTAAAAAAAGAAAGTCACCTGAGTACTGCAGTTCAGTGTGTTGTTTTAGGATATTCAATCATTGTGGCTGTAGCTTGTCCCCACCCCGCCACTCAGTAAAAAAAGTCGATGACAGGGGGTTGAAAGCTGATATTTTGTTCAAGCTTGCTTGCTATTTGTAGTGTGACACCATCTGTCGCTCTCCTTCTCCCTGGACCTAATTAGGCCAAGCTCCCTGAGCTGCAGCCTTTCCCTTCTCCTGGTGGCCACGCCGTGACCGAGAACGAGGAGCTGGTCTGGATGCCAGGGGTCAATGACTGTGATCTTCTCATGTACCTCAGAGCCGCAAGGTGAGCCCACAGAGAGACAGGAGTTCAGATTTGGCAGGGCTTCAAGGTCTAACCTATCACCCATGAGGTTAAAGATAGTTATTTAAAAAATATGTAACCCCAAACTGTCCCATTGCCCTCTCTGTATTGATCAAAGTGTAGTTCAAAGACTCATTATCAGTAAAAAATAAACACATCTACAGGACCAAAGTGGTATAATTACACAGTTTAACGTTAATACCACAGTGTAAAAGGAAGTTTTACTGTCCTGCCTATATTCAGTTTAAATATGCAATCAGGACATAACAAAATTGCTACAAAATCAGTTGAGGTGACCCTGCCTATAGACATGTAACATATCTGTTTCATTTCTAAAATGCCTGTGAGACATGATTTAAACTAAAAACCTACATTAAAGTCATTAAGGGATATAAAAACAGCTCTGTAATCGTGTGTATGTTTTAATGCTTTCATACGTGTTGTGTCAACAGGAGCATGGCTGCCTTTGCAGGGATGTGCGACGGAGGCTCAACAGAAGACGGGTGTTTAGCAGCCTCTCGAGACGACACTACTTTAAACGCACTTAACACTGTAAGTAGCCATGCGACAAGTCTAACGCTAAAACCAAGTTCACGTCATAGTGGAGTCACGGCAGTTGAAAACAGTTCACCTTTTCTGTTATTTGAGCTATGGTGCAGCTCTGCGGTGATGGGCAGTGATACTGCCTCTAAGCCAGTCGAGTAGCCCCCCAGTAGCAAACCCACCCTCAGAGGTTTACAATGCATTAGGCGTAATGAGAGATTTGTCTGTCACGTTGACAATGAATACTGAGGAATCAAGCACAAGAAAGAGATTAGAATCATCATAAACAGGGCATTTATATTCCGACTCTATAAACTGGGAAATTAACATAGCGGGCAGGTCATTGTCTCTCGACCTTCCTCTCTATTTGCAATTCCAATGAGTAATGCTTGTTTATCCTCAGAGAAAGAGCTCCAGCGTTGCCTGTTTCACCCAATTGAATGTGACACAGGGCTTAAAGCTGCACGGCGATTGCCTTTTGTCACTGTTTTGTTTATTTCCAGGCGGGTTTCCATTTCTTGGTGTCATTGCACAGATTTTCCTCTGATGCTCTAAAAATCTCCAGTAAAAGGTTCAGCCACTCTTTAATGTGAAATCTATTTTGTAATACAAATCGGCTCCATAAAATGTGTCCGTACAGGTACAGCTCAAAATGTCACTTTTGTGTCAAAGTAGACATCTTAGTAAAAAATCATTTTAGTGTATACATCAGAATTAAAAGCTGGTATTTTGTTGTAATTGTCCTCAGCTTCACGAGAGCAGCTATGATGCAGGAAAAGCTCTCCAGCGCCTGGTGAAGAAGCCTGTACCCAAACTGATAGAGAAATGCTGGTCTGAGGATGAAGTGGTAAGTGCACAGTACTTTTGATTTGGCAATATATTAACGAAGATATGCGAGTAAATTGAGTTTTGGTATTGCGACTAAATTGAGTTTTGGTATTTTATGGTATTAAAGGGTTTGCTCAATATTGGTATTTATTGTGTGGGTACCGGCTGTCTGTCAGAGCTTGGTTTGTGTCTTTAGAGGGAGCTGTTGAGAGAGTTAAAACGGGGCTCTTGGCCCGGTCTCACAAGACATCAGTAAAAACACTCGTCAGTTTCCAGCTCCTCCAAGGGCCAAGAGCAGCTGCATCCTGTTTATCACCCACAGAATGAATCCTGAGTGTGGAAGTCTGCAAAGGGAAAAAGATTGAGGGCTGGTAATGTTAGCCTCCATTTGAATTTAGATGTGAATTTCACCGCAGCTGTTGAATGGCTAGAATTAGAAAATGGCAGCCCTTCTCCCTGATCAAACAGCACAGCATGAACAGGTAGGAAAGAGGAATAAAAGGGCTGAATAACACCGTGTCAAAACAACTGAGAGCTGCGGCTTTTGCCTCGATGCTTTATGACTCACTGCTCTACATGTTTGTGCATACAAAGATAACTTTTAAAGATAACACGACTGACTGATCTGACTGAAGATCTTAGGGAGACACAAGGCTTCCACCACTAAAATTCTTCTACGTTAGTTTTTCCTCCTCCGTCTTCCCACTTTGATATTGTTTAGTGATGCTGAAGCTCGGCAGTCGTTTGTTGAGCTTTGAATCCAGACACTCAGATCCACTGTAAGTGAACGGGTGTATTTGTCTTGTAATTGAACATCATGGGCATATTTGAATAAAGCCAGAGCTCATGGCAGGACCGCGGCAAATCACAACAAATTAAGTCAGCCATCCTTTTATGGACGAGTTATGAGTTTGCCTTCATTTATGTACGCTTGCTGGCGCCAAGCTTTACTGCTGTGTGATGATGATCAGAGCGGGTACCAGGCGCATTGATGGGAGGCTTTATAGCCACACACGACCACAGCAGGTGTAACAAAGACTACGAGTCAAAGAAGCACAGTAGGAGCTTAACAGTAGGAGCTGTAAATTACTTTATTCAGACAATTTAGCAATCAGTTCAGAAATTCACTTTTGGCTCTTTTTAATATGAGATAAATGTTGCTTTGCAGTGTTATTCATCTGTAAAGGTTTACCCTAGTACATTCTGAGTGACAATAACGCTAAATCGACAATCTTGATGCAGATCCCTCACGTTGGTTTTTCTATAGAATTGTGCCCAGGTTACATACTTATCAGGACATTTTACAGTATAAAAATATACCTCAGTGCGCTCTGGTAGACAAACTAAAACTTAAAACCATGTCACGATCTAACTAACTTTAAACCTAGTTTGTCATTTTTGTGATATCATTTATAAGGTAATTATTGGCCAACAAACAGTATACACACTGCCGATTTATTGGCATCAATTCAAACTTTTAACAATGTAAAACAATAACCATTGTAGCCGGCTAAGAAACAATGCCTCGTTGAAATCTAGACAATATTTTTTAGCTAACGTTACCAGCGATGATTATATTATTACCATAATGTTTCACTTAAAGTCGTAACATCAGAGGAATTGAAGGAGCTGTCATGGAGTCCAGTACACTGTATTCAGTGGCGGGTGTGTTTTGTGTCTGTGGGTGGAGGCGGTCAGCAGGCCCGTGGATGCTCCACCTGCCCCACAGTGTCCACCGCCTGGAGAAGCGGCAGCTTGACTCCGCCGGCCAAGGACAGCTCCCGGTGATCAGATCACCAGTTGTCTTTTCAGCCCTGCAGCCTTGAGGGACAGGTGTAACTGTAGCTGCAACCTTGACACACTCACAGAAACCAGCCCTGCTGCTCTTTATTTATTTATCGCCCCTTCCTCTGCCTCTCATCCCCTCCAGAACGAGCTTCATTATTCCTGCCTGCTCTTTTTTTACCCCGGCCCTGCATTTCTTTAGAGATGTGAATAAAAGTGACAGCAGCGGCCGCTGAAATGACAGAATCAGCCCGTCTGCAGGGTCACTTGTCACCCTCCCCCATTTGACTTAACTTGCCCAGCTCCACCTCTCTTCTCTGCGTTTGCAGCTGCTGCCATATAGAACATAATCCTGAGCCTCAGTTCAACTCTCTAACTATAGAAGAATATTTATAATTTGTCTCCACACATCTCCCACACGAGACCATTCATAAGACGTTGCATTACTGTGATGGTGGAAGTAACAATGCAAAGGAGTGTTTGTTTCAATTTTGTGTTCTCGCTGGCACAGAACATCATTTCACTTTAGTGAGATATGACAGTCAACCCCTGAACAATGTCTTACTGTGAGATTATCATTACAACTTTAAGAACTATAAACTTTATCTTGATGTGAGGGCCATTTAAATTGTTTTATACACCAGAAATAAATTGTTCTGAAATGATTTAAATATAAAACAACCAATATTCCAGCAGAAACATCCACTCTGGTGTTTCCTCTCCTTGCAGCTTTTGATGGTAGAGCGGAGGTTAATTTAATCACAGAATCACAGAAAAGGGGAATGCAATCTGTTATTAAGGTCAGACAGTCACAAGTGGAATAGTCTTCTGTGTTTTGAAAGTGTAAGATACAATCCCACACTTTTCTATGTGTGTTTCATCAGACGCAAACTCAGTGCTTGTTGCCCACTCGCTTCCCGTCCTTTGTGCGATGGTCTCAGTGGCAAAAATAAACTCTTTGAAAACAGGAACAAAAAACACTTCAAGTGAAAAGCATACAGTTTGTTTCTTTTTGTTGCCATTCAGTGTTTCTCCACTGATAGCAATGATGTTACAACACTGAGCAGTTCTCCTGTATAAATAACCACTTGTTGAACAGCATGAAAGCACAATTAGCTGACAAGATATGATTATCAACTTATTAGATCCCAATGGATTCCTCTTACAGATTGCAAAGGAACACTTTTAGGACTTCTGTGCTACAGCCGACCACTGCAGACACTATGATACATGTTGTGGGTTCAAATGCTTGCACATCTTTCACTTTATTGAATAATGTAGTGGATAAAATATTGTAGAATTCTTAATGTTGAATAATGTTTTTGTTTGTTAAGATTAGGGGTGGGCGCGATAACGCGTTAACGCCAGATTAATCTGACTATCCTTTAACGGCGTTAACTATTTGATCATGCGTTAACTGCATGTTTTGTTTTTTTTGCATGTCTTTTTTTTTTGCATTGGGAGGAGCTTATCGCTTTAAATCACTCCGGACGGCGTAGTTCAGACCTGGCGTCTCACGGCTCTCCCAGTCCTGCCCGCATGAGGTCAATCAAACATAAAAAATTAATAAATAACATAAACGCCATGAACGCATTACAGCAGCACTGCTTTCACTTTAAAGGCGATTCATGTTGATGCGCGCGCGCTGCCGCCATGCAGAGCACTTTAAAGCAGCATCACTTCTGGATCTGTACTGTTCTCTCAAAGAGGTGAACTTTCCACACATCACAAGAGGTTCAGCGCACTTGTTCAAGACAACACAGACTGGACTTTTCTCCCTGAGGAAGAAAAACCAAACTGAAAAATATGAAAAGCACTTATTGCTTTTGTATAAAGTTAATCAGTTGCTGGTCTTTAACATACATCTTTCAGGTAAGCAACAGACTAAACATGGACAAAAGAAGGAATGGTTTGTCGCTCACAGAGAACAGTACCTGTTCAAAAAAAAATAAGTGTGTGTGTGTGTGTGTGTGTGTGTGTGTGTGTGTGTGTGTGTGTATTTATGTTAACTTGCTGTTGCTCCAGAGTGCTGTTATATTGTTCTGATAACATTACTTTAAAATAAAAGCATGCAATACACTATTTTTTTACTTCATTGTTGAATTTGGCGCATAATACGATTAATCGCAGAAAAATCATGCGATTAATCGCAATTAATTTTTTTCAACTTTGCCCAGCCCTAGTTAATATTGATAATATAATTATCAGTTGAACAGACGGCATTAGAAAACCAAAAAGCTACACGGTAAATTGTTACATATTGTTTTTTGGTGCTTTTCTATGAAAATAATTGTTCTTTAATTGTATAATTGTAAAAAAAAAAAAATTTCATACACAACCCATCCAACTCTGTTTTCACAACCAGATGTTTTTATTGGAAGTTTTATGACAGGATTATGAATTTAGAATTTTTTTTTAAAGATTGGTTTCCTACCCATGAAAGCCCAAAGTCACCCACTTCTCCCACCCAAGCCTCCCTCTGCCTACCTAAAATAAACTTGAAAGTAATAATTATGATAATAATACATATATTATTGTGTTAATTAATAAATTGATAAAATAATTTGAAAAACTGAAATTACCAGTGTGTGTGTATGTATGTATGTTTATATGTATGTGTATATATATGTATATATGTATGTGTATATATATGTATATATGTATATATATATGTGTATATGTATGTGTGTGTGTATATATATATATATATATATATATATATATATATATATGTGTATGTATGTATGTATGTATGTATGTATATATATATGTATATGTATACACACACACACACACACAAAATACATTACATCTCGTATCTCATGCGAATATTAAACCTTAAATTATCGCCAAGCCTCAGATGCATTGGTTGTCTCACCTAAAGCTATCTTCAGATATAATTTGCCTCTTAGGAGTGTCAAATACATATATTTTATTCATATAAATTATTCATTTAAATATCCTGCGTTGCGTCGTCTGTACCTTCCCGACCTGCAGAAGGGGGAGGGCTATCAAAGGATTCTTGCACTCACAAACTCAATACAATGAAATTGTCGCCTCTCATGAAGCCGCTGTCATTCCCGATTGTAAATAAGTGGTGCTAATAATGCATCGGCCAACAGGAGGTGCCATATAAACAATAAAAATCAGCAGCATTCGTGCTGTGTGTCGCCATGTCAGAGACGAAGCAGCTGATCTATGGTGGCTTTGGGGCGGCTGATCTATTCCTCAACCAGCTGCACTGTGCCGCGGCTTATCTCCGACTGTGTCTCCAGCTGATGGATGACTGAAGCAGGAGGCCGACAACACAGAGGTGGAAGGGAGAGGCAGGAGTAGCGGCCCCCCAGTGGTCGAACGAAAGCCTACGGGCCTAAGACACACGGCTCAACCAAAAGCACCGCGGGCGGATAAAACACAACATGCCGCCTCGCAGCCCCTGCTGCAGGCGGCAGATTATATTAAAGTTAGATGAGCAAGCCTGACTTCAGCTGTTCTCGTCTGCAGAGGGAGTTCTGTTTGCAACAGTAAGGATTTAGTGTCAACAGTTTATTCTACCACCCTCATGGTTCAGTGCCAGCAATGCTTTTTAGGGTTGTTTAGTAACTAAATAGCAGGATGGGTGTGTGCTGGAATTTCCTGTCACCTTTTGTGTCGGTGCAAGCGAAAGAAAGGCAGCAGAGGACGTTACTTTGCCTGCTCAAAGTTGGCAAAAGATCTTTTTCTAAATGTTGTAAAAGTACAAAGTATTTTCTCTTTGTTTTTTGAAAGAAGGATCTCTTATTGAAGCGCACGTCTTTGACATCGACAGACATTTTTCTAAACATAGATTTGTGTCTATATGCAGAGTGTCAGTGCAAAGAGGATGTGGGTATATAGTGTCTCTCCCTGTCTTCTTCAAGTATGTTGTGATTTCCTCTCTGCACCCCCCGTGCCCAACCTTATTACTAGCTGATATTTCATAGCAGACAGCAGTGTTTTTTCCCTTTTTGGTTTTGGCTCGCCAGGCTGATTGTCCTCAGCCCTCCGGGTTTATACACTGCAGGCTTTAAAAGGTCAGCTCTTAACAACAAGTCAAGTATAATGACTCCATATTGAGTGAGAGTGTCTTTGTTTGCCGTTGGACAGTCTTGCGTCAGTGTTGTCATGGAATGACATTTAGCAGGAATTATGTTCCGTGTGTGCGCCTGCTGTTGGTCATCATGATACCATCTTTGTGCACGTCTGCATTATCTCAACCAGTTTTACAACTCCCAACAATCGACTCTCGAGCAGGAACAACAATGGCCTATTGAATCATTTTTTCTCGTTCTCCTCCTCCCTTTATATGTCTCCTCTCCGGTCTCACAATAGTGCTCTGTTAGTCTCCAAAGGAAACTTAGGGCTGGTGAAAAGTGCCAGTTCTCTGAAACACACTCAGGGAGAAAAGCCTGTTGTTTCTGCACAGCGGATGGCAATTTAGTAGCCCTTCCACCCAGCTTTCCCCCTCCGCTTCCTCCTCCTCCTCCTCCTCCTCTCTCGGCCTTGTGCGCTCTCGGCCCCTCCTCCACCGCTGTGTTGCCTAGCAACGGAGGGCTGGAGCAATCGGAGCAGGGGCAGAGCGATTCAGGGAGCAGATTGGCGGATGATTTATTAGCTGGGCTGGAGAGCAGTGAGCCCAGGCAGCTGAAATGGAGCCTTAAACTGGAGCCGATGTGCAGAGAGAGGAGGGAGCCAGCGAGAGAAAGAAAGCGAAAGGGAGGGGGGAGAAGAGGGGGAGCAAGCACACAGCTCCTCTATGGAGACGGACGGACAGACTGTGTAAATAGTACAGTTGGGGAACATAATTAAGGTGACATAATTAGGACAGACATACAGGCTGCATGGGTAGGTCTATTTATTGACTAGTTCTGCCGTCACTGTGAGCCAGGAATTCTCAATCCAGACTCCTCTCCTGTGCGGTCCCTCGTGGTGAAACCACACTCGAGTCGGTCAGCAGAATCCCCCTCCGTCTTGAAAAAAAAAAATAATCGAAGGCCTTCCTCTTCTGAGAATACTTACTCACCTTTAATTCTTCTGCTGACACTCAGTATCTCTTCATCCCTTGCTGGCTTTTTCTCAAGAAAAAAAAAATGTTCTTCCTGCACAGCAGATCCACGACCTCAGGTTGAGACGCGGCACTTTAACTTACCTGCTGCTCAAGAGACATTAAACACATTATTGAAATGTGTCATACTCAGGATGATTTACATATTGTGGCATCCTCCTTGAAATTTTGGACACAAACTAAATCATGACCTAGTTTTGCCATCATCTGAGTCTCTGCAGTGGTCATATGTAGCTCTGTGTAAATTTGACGGACAGTCCAAATGGTAATCTGTTGTTAACCCCTCCAGTGGTTGGCGATGGGTTTAAGATGTGGGGGGTAGAGCTTGAGTTGGAGACGGCTCCATCTACTGGTTAATCACCCGCTACACCTTCAGTCTGATTAATGCAAATGAACTGCTGCATCATGTCACTGATGAGGATGAGTTTTTTCTTTTTTTTATGCCGCTGTCAGCTCTTTTACATCTAGCTTTTGTGTCAGGTCAAGTTTGAGTATTTAGTCTGGTTTAACTCGTATACTTTTATATGTAATTCCTCACAATTACATTGTTAAACCCTGAAGCTTGAGACTATTGTGTTTGTTTGTGTAATGGAGATAATAGTCATCCATTCCGGTTGTTGAGATTCGTCCGTCTCTCGTGTCTGTAATTTTCCCTCCTGAACTATAGTTGTGTTTTGCAGCTGGGTGTGTTACTTCTGTAAATCTGGCGTTTGTTCCCCACCAAAACCGTGGTGTGTAAACAATCTCTGGTTACGTAACGTCCATGGCATGGAAACTAGACTCCCAGCACTTGGGGGAGAGACTCCATGTCTAGTTTTCTCTCTCTCTTGTCTCCTTCCACCGTGTCCGAGACCTTTCCACACACACACACACACATCCTCCCGGCCTGCCTCCCCTCTCCGGCTGACGGCTCGTGGAGTTTGTGCCTCTGTGAGCGCGTGCACACCCCCCCAAAGCTCTGCATGCACTTAAAGGACTGCTGCAGTTTATGTTTCAATGAATCCTGCCGCTTTGGTGTAGCTGTAATAACTCTGTGGCCTGGCTGTCCCCGTGTGGGCGCAGAGACATGAGTCTGTGAGAGCATCGAGGACGCGCTGAAATGTGCACCACCGCGAACATGGAGCCCAGGACTCCGGTCCGGGTTTTCCAGCCTGCTACGAACCAGAGGCTCTCTTGCAGAAAGATCACATGTAAAGCCTTCCCCTTTGTAGTGGAAGAGCAGAGAGTGACAAGCTATTTCTTGCTTGTAAAAGAAAAGCAGAGAGAGAGAAAAAAGCAATGTACCGTTGCAGACATTGTGGATTTTGCCCATAATTCTTCCTTTACCTGTGGCTGGACGTAGAGATTTTGTGCCGCGCTCCCGGAGGACTTTTCCCTGCTTTTTGCTGGAGTTACTTTGTGGAAACGGCTGGCTGAGATCACTGAGGACCGGGGCTCGCCTCTGGAACAAGAAAGTAAAATCTGTTGGTTTGTCTGCTTCGCTGGTTATGAATGTTTTCAGCCTCCGCTTTTTTTTTTATGGCTCGCGCTCTGTGGCGCTTAAAGGAGAAGACATGCATTTAGGTTGTCTATCTTTTTTTCCCTATTTATTTGTTTCTGGTGTTGTTTTTGTGCTCGTTGGGGGGTGAGGAGCTGTGATCACGTTGAGTTTTCATGTCAGAGTGAATCCGGTGTTATGAAGTAGCGATTTCTGTCATCATGCCGTGCATCTCCGTTCACTCATGCGAGGGTACATTTGTTGATTTTATTTTTGTCATGGGTTCTGTGCTGTTAAAATAGGCAAAAATAGAAAACCAACTACCATGCACAGTGGAGCATTTTCTTGCTTTACAACTCATAAGTTTAGGCTTTGACTTTAAACTTTTCACTATTCACTTACAAAACATTCAACATGGGCACTGTCAGCCATGCTCTGTGAGATTAGATTTTTATTTTACTGGATTTTCTCTCCACATGAGAAGACAAGCCTCTCTCTTTCTCTCTCTGTCTCTCTCTCTCTTCCTCTCTCTTTCTGCCTTACTTGTCATTTCCTCTCTTGTTTTGCTTTTTTTTTTTGACATGGCTGTGTGGCGTTTCAACGACGACAGAGATTTCTAGATGCACATCAAAACTACCAAACCACAAACCCAGTGCTTTTTGTCGTGGTGTGAGCCAGTAACTTCATGCGGTTACAGTTTAGCTGACTTTACAGATACTAACTGGTCTCTTTTTTCTCTCTCTCTCCTGTGGGAAAAAATTGCAGAAGCGCTTCATTAAAGGGTTGAGACAGTTCGGCAAAAACTTCTTCAGGATCCGAAAAGAGCTGCTGCCCAACAAAGAAACGGTAAGACAATTTAAAGCTCACCATGCTGTTGAACTTTGTGTGCGTGTGTGTTATTTGTTTAATAGTTCTGGAAAAATACAAAAGAGCTGCGTGTGGTTTGTTCGTAACTAATGGAAAGCAGGAGCAGTAAAACATTGTTGGTGTGATATTTTGAGTATGACTTATTATACGAAATAAGTGTTGCCTGCCAAGAACTGTGCTGCAGTGTTGTCAGATCTCTTTTCAGGGTGTCTGAGAAAAACAATACATCTTGTTATACCTGAGAAGAGAAAAGGCTAAAAGTACTTTACACACAACCACTGAAACCTTACTTACAAGTGACACACTTAACATTAATTAGCACCCTTTGTTCCTAAGTAGTAAACAAGTTGTGCAGATGTGATGTGAGCCACTGTGTTTTATAGCACATCGCTGGTCTGAAGGGCGGCCTGCTTTATTTTATGTTTTTGTGCTAGAGTGTTATAGCAGCTTGCTTCTTTTTTCTTTCCTTTTTTTTCACCAACTTGCAGTTGCTTCTAAAGTGCAGCATAATGGCTACTACAAGGATAAAAAAGCAGGTTAAAATGGGAGATTTTAAATTGGACAACAAACTAAGAGTGCCTTTCTCAGGTCTAATCAATCATTTTTCATCATAAAAAAAGAAAGATGTATTTATATGCCTAAATCAAGGTTTTAAGTTCAAGATGTAAAATCATCTTGTATGTTTCTTTCATAGCTGAAGCCACAGGCTCCATGTTTGCTGTCATCACTGGTGTCAACAAACCTTCAACAGGATCAGAAAATATGAATACATTGCTGTCATATAAATGACCAGAAAGGGAAATTTGCTTCCAAATTTGTGCTCTTCTGTTAACAGTAAACAGATTATTGCCCTTTAACTGTTTTGAGGTTAAGATTATAATGTGTTGTTCTCATATTAAGCCTCTTCTTTCTTGGTGGTTTTTAGATCACGGACCAAAGTCTTCGTTTAAAGGAGACAAAGTGATTTATTGTGCCATGCTTTACGGAATTCTTGTAATTGTGTTGTTTGTGGAAACAGGAGTTTCCCTCTTCTCTGTGTGGGTGTGTGCAAGTGTCAATATGTTAATCATTACTGCACAACTGTGACTTTTTTCATTGTACAACTAACAATGAAAAAACAGTCAACCTTATTAAATGTGACTGTTATTTTGAAATCAAAACTTAGCAACCACAAAGACTTTATGCTATTGATCTTTAAGCTGATTTACAACATTTTACTTTATTATTTGTCTTGTTATATCTGCACAAGGGAAACTCTTAAGAGCTTTGGAAGAGCTTGATTTTTAATCTCTATACTATTATTGGTATTTCTGGGAATAAGCTGTACATGCACATGTAGCTTCAAATTCCTCCACACCTTTGACTTAGCTGTTAAATTATTCTTAGATATGCGTTTTGATTCACAAAGCAGTGCAGACCTTGCTGTTTCTATGGGCCTGCTTCTGCTGGAAGTGTGCCGATACAGTGCTGACACAGACATCAAAGGAAAATCAAAGGTGTTTGTCATACTTCCTGCCACTCCATTTCCTTTTCTGCTGGATATGTCAGCCCTGCTTCTCAAACACTCCCTAAATATCATGTTATATTTTTACTTGAGAACTCTCCGGTGTCACCTCCTTTTGTGCTCAATTTTTATTCCGCAAAACCAATTTGAACTTCTTGAATAAGAGATTAAAGTGTATGAACACAGTTTCCTCACCGAGGTTTTTTCAATTATTTTCACTGGTTTTGAAATATACGACTAGTCCAGTTGATTGGCTATAAAGGAGGTATTAATGTAATTCCACCTGGAGGGGGGGGGGGTCTACTTGGCAGGAGAGGTAATATACCTCCTCCAGGATCCAGGCTTGCCTCTACCACAGAGCAGAGAGGGATTCATTTTCCCCCTACAAATGGAAAATAAACTACCCTTTAAGCATTTGAAAAGAGAAGAAAATGACTGGGAGAGCCTAGGGGAGGTAGCCTTGATTGGAGGAGAAGGGGCAATATGGGGTGTTTGCTCAATAGAGACACTAAACAGCCTGGGTTGTCATCGCACAGGAAAAAATAAACCCTTTGCTTATGATTTAACTTGCTTTTGTGCTGTAGGACTGATCTGAGCTTGTCACTACCTGAGAAAAGCTCATTTTATGTTCTCCCTGCTTATTCCCAAGTCCTATCTCTGAGAAAAAATATATTTTAGCTCTTGTGAAACAACAAAGATGTTTCTATTATCTCCAGTAGCAGGCTTGCATTCCAAGCCATCAAAAAAAGAAACGACATCTTGCAGAAATGAGGGAGTTAGTGCCGTGAGTCCTGACCGGACCACTGTTGTGGAAACGGAGAGTAGAGCATGAGGCCCTTGGGCTGATATCCAGAGGTCCAGTACAGTGCGTCTGCCCCTCACTGGTTCTCCTGCTAGCCCTTATTAGCTGCGCTGCCCCTGAAGTGCCAGCCCGGCTCAAACACCCAGTATCAAGGGTAAGCACCCAGCGCTGTGTAAACAAACCAGGCCTGACTAGCACTCAGGAATGCTTTATATAAAGTCACATAAAGGGCCAGAGGGGGAAGTGGGTGTGTCGTCTGACCGTCTGCAACTAGCTTTGCTGCCACCATTTCCTTCACTCAGGAGAGGACGTCATGGAACATGAGCCTGCTGCTTCCAGTGTTTAAACAACTAAATATGCTGAAATGGCAGCTCACGGATAACTCTGCTCTTGATATTCTCACTGGAGTTTTTTTTTTAATTATTTTTTTTAAAAGAGTGGTCATGGAGGATATCAACACAAAGTATTTGCTAAACAGATTTGTATCGGCTCTATTTCTGTTTGCTGTGCAGACAAACAGACAAACAGTCAGTTGAATATTCGATCAAATTAGAAAGTGTTGGCTTATTTCCATACGGGGCTGAGTCCAAACTATGTCATTGGTTGAATAAAGTACTGCAGTTAACTTGCAAATTACATGTTTATATATTGAAATGCAAAAAAATAACATGGTATTTAACTATTTGGGGAATTTAAAAAAGCATTGAAAAATGTGTTCAGTACAGCTTGTGTCTGTCCAACGAGAAGGTTATAAATTTACTAATTTGTGCACTTTAGTCCCATAACGGTGTGTTATGTATTTATGGATCATAAAAGTGTTTCACATTCAAACACAGAGCAACTATAAGCTGGTAAACTAGAGGATGCAATAGAAAACAATTTTATAAGCACAGAACAAAAGCTGTGTGTGTGTATGAATGTTTATCAGTTCATTGTTACCTCGAGGCTCCATTCCTGCATCCTGTAGGTTATTCTCTTGTGACTGCTCCTCTTTACTCCATGTTAAAATATTAAAGGATACCGGCATAAAATTAGCGTTAGCACCAACGATCTTTTCTGGCTCACCTTTTACAAATTTGAAGAATTGAAATATAAAAAAAATAAAAGAAGTTTATTTATATTAATCGACTGCAGTTGATTAATAGTCAGCACATAGCGCAGAAACACATCAGCAGTAAGTCATGCAAAGTTACAGGAATTAAAACATGAAACTGATGCAGAGTTCTGCTGGTTCCGGCTTTGTTTTGTCACGTGGAAAAAGAAGATGCAGTGTGTTTTTAAAAAAAAAAAGCTAACAACTGTGGAGCCCCAGCGTGTTTTTGGTCTTTGTTGACATCACAAGTCAAACAAGTATCCTCTGATGGCAAACAGTTTGACAGCTGGTCAAGTAGCACTAATCAAAAACAAAATGAATGATATATTTATATATAGTAATTATTCTCAGTAGCATTTGTGTCTTTATTGAGCAGCCTCTTGTGATTTTGCGTGGTGTTAGCGTTTCTCTGCGGCAGGTGAAGCAACAGTACAGCGCACAAGTCACTGACTGCAGAGCGTGCTTATGACTTTAAGGAAATATGGGCATATGGCTAGCCTGAGCTGTTTGTCGGAATTAAAAAAAGCGCTGCCCTGCTTGCGTCGACACTCAGACTAACCAGGCGGCGATATGCTGAGCGGCTCTTGCAGCATCTTGTTCTCTGAGAAAAGAGAGCTCGCTGCCCCCCCTCCCCGGGCCCTGTCATTTACAGGATGGCCAACAGGAGAACAGTGTTCTCAACACAACCTCGCAGCAGATGTTTGCCCTGGTACAATCTGTACAAACGTCAAATTGAATTCATTGCCATGTCCTTAGCTCAGCAGCCAGAACCTTGGGGATGACTGTGATTATAAATACTTTGGTTCAAACACTAATTAAACCAGCTACAAACTACAGGGGCCTGGTCCAGTTGGCAGCAGCTGTCAGTAGTGTGACGGAACAGCTTTGGTGTTTGGTAAATGATATAACTTGTTTAGGCAGTGAAATCGCTGTCGGCCGATGGAAGCTCAACCAGCACGTATTGATGTTCTTTTAGTAGACCACAGGCAATTTAGCGCGGCGGAGTGTGGGCAAATTTTTTCTTCTTCTGCCTAATAGACGAGGCACGGAGAGCCGGAGCTCCCTGTGTAATTGAGTTCTTTGGTAAGCTTCATGTTGTGGTTTTTGGGGACTAGCTTATCAGCAGAACATGCAGGATCGGCCCTCCAGCAAAAAGGCACTGTTGCCATCCAATCTGCTTTCATTGGCAAAAGCGCTTACAGCAGGAAAAACACGAGTGCTGATTCTTCAGCATGTGCATCCCTGACCTGTGAAAACAGAGCTTATTCAGTCATTCTTCAGCAGAAAGGCGCCACACAGCAGGGAACGGCTGGCCATTTAACCGCCTTTTCATGTGCACTCTGCTCCACCAGCCAAGGTCCTTCCACTATTCAGTCGCCACAACTCTAAAGTCCAAAGTTGAAATCATTTAAATGTTACCTGGTAATATTTATCTCAATATTTTGTGACAAGTTACCACTGAATAGATTTTATGTCATCTGTATCCTATAAAGATTAAAATAATTAAAGATGCAACATTAATGTCAAAAGACCAGAGATAAAGAAACATGGCAGATATTACCCAGCATGCATCACAAATACGAATCTGACCTGCTTAACCACACGGGCGTGTACGAAGTTCCCCCGTACGGTTACAGTCTGCATGAGGATGATAGAGAAGTCAACCACTCACTGAAATGATGCACTGCACAACGGCCGGTGAAGACGACCAAGACCAGGGGTCGAGCACATACATAATAATTAATCCGTGGTGTGATTTAGCGCAGAGAAATGCAACCCCTGTTCACCTCACTGAGATGAATCAGGAAGCAGTCCTCCCTCCTCCGGCTGCAGACTGTGGAGGAAACGGGAGGAGCACAGGTTCATGCTGCACTAATGGATGTTTACACAATTCGCTATCAGCCAGCAGAACCCAGAAATCACATGCTCCCTGCACGTTGCCGCTCAACAGCCTTAACTTTAAGGTAGAGATTTTTTATTTGCAGAGAGATATTGTTTTTTAGGAAGGGTTGTGGTTTGGATTCAATGTCGATTGTCCATTGTTATCCTCTACTGGCTCTTTTTCGCTCCCTCTCGGTTCTCCTCCACACTCGGCCCTCCCCCTCCTAAACTCTCCCCTGTTCTCTCCTCCTTCCCCTGCTCTTGCCAGTAACGGCCTTAACCGTTTGGCTTCCTGTCAAAGCAGGGGCCTTTTGTGGCTCTGTCGCAAATCTGCCAGGAAAAACAGAAACCATCTGTTCAGGCCTGGGCCTGAGAGGGGATGAGGGCGTAATACACAAGTTTAGCCCTCAGCCCGCGCACACAGGACCACCGAGCCGAGTGGACGAGCCCACACTCCCACTCGGCCTCGACCTGCACTCCCACTCATTCAACCGCAGACTACAGTTTCAAGGGGAACCTTATTCAGTCTATATCCTACAAACGGGAACATGGTACAGGAAGATGGTTTATGACACACGTACAAGTACAAAACCTATTGACTCGCTCTTAATAAATTAAATCTCATTTTATTCAAATGATGAGGTTAAAATGCATTTTAACCTCTCATAGTTTCATACCTACATAGATACATTGTAAAAGTGTACGTGCCAGCAAAGGACTTTCAGCTATTACTCTGAACAGTTCAGTTTATTTTTGAAGTAATTTATGTTTAATTACAGTGTGTAGAAGGAAAGCACAAATCAATTTACAAATGAAGATGAACTTGTTTCTTAAGGATGGTTGAGTGTCAGGAAAACATAATCTTGAACCCTTCGACAATTTCTCTCTTACACACACACACGCGCACACAAACATACACATGTATGGAGACGACCATTTTAAGTGGCAATAACTGGAATTGAAGCCCTGAGTGTCGTGATAGGAGGGTAAGCCCTTTCCTTGTCGGATAATCCACTGGCCAGAAAGCTCCTGCAGATGGAAGCAGTCTAAAAGGCCTTATAATACTGAGCTTATGTTGTCACTAACTCGTGTAGTGGGGAGCGGAAGCACACTCTGTACCGCTCTGCAGTGATTTAGAGCACTGGGGGGAAATGATGGTGCGGATCGAGATTTCTATTTCAGGTTTTTCCATGAATATTTAGTGGATACGTCAAACTGTTTTAATGCAGGTTCTTGGAACGTTTTCCGTTTGACTGTCATCTTCATTTCATGAAGAAGTGGCAACTTTCCTCTGAAGCCTTTAAACGTAAATAAGAACTTGCTGGCTAAACACGTAATCAGGGAGAATAAACTCACGGTAATGGAAGTGAAAGTGTTGCTGTGGCCATATGGCAGCATGACAAAGGGACTTTGGACGAAAAAAAGTACACAGTCCGTGTGAGAGATCGTATATAAGCGACTTCACGGGAACCACATTTGACGTGCAGGCAGGCTCAGAGAAGTAATCTGTCAATCTCCCGTTGACATTAATTTACAGCGCAAAACCTCTCAACCACATGCCGTGTTCATGTTCAACTGCACTTCAACGACAGACATAACTCCACTACACACTCCAGAACACGTTTAGTTTTTACCGGCAGTAACTTTTCAACTAGTTTTTGTTTTCCTCTTTCGGCTGCACTGGCTCCTCAGTGCACCTGTTAATTCCCATTCAAAAGCTCAGGCTAATGTTTTCATTAGCCTCTGCCCAATGTAATGGTACTTGACACAGTGTAAGTGATGGAGAGGCAGGGTGACCTTTGCCTGTGTCTGCCAAGCTATTGTTGTGGCCGTGTGGTTGTCAGCCCGCAGCGAGGAGGCCGAGAGGCACTGCTGAGAACAGTCATTAAGCACAAGGCAAAGCCAGCGCTCGGCACCACTCGACACTTTTGATCTGCACATTTCAATTAGATTTCACATCAGGACGCCTGCCTTCCCTCAGTTAGCACCTGCGCCCTGCCTGCCCATGTGGCCGGCCAGGCTGAAGCGGGAGGCGCTCAGGAAGCGGCTCGAAAGTTCTGTTACAAGCTCAAACACATGGCAACATAATACATGTTTTTTTGGGGTGATATAATCATCTAATATCATTAGCTGCTCTGTTCTAGCCATAAATCAATATTACAGTATAACTTACTTTAAATGTTCCAAAGCTAGATGGTTAATCTTTCCTTCTTCATCCAACAGTGTTTTGTATTTTAAAGGATTTCTACTGATTTGTCTCTGCTGAGCTTCTACATGTGGAATTGTTCCCAGTACTCCAGATGTGCTCATCTGCACCAGTCTGTAGATCTAAAAAGCTCCAACACAAGCTGTGAGGCTTGGGACAGTTTTACTCTGGAGCACTGGCTCTGCCAGAACACAGCGCAGCACCTTAATTTACCCTGAAATTTGAGAGAGTTTCATTGCGCTCAGGCACTCTCAGTTAATGTTCCAAACACTGCTTTGCCTGATAAGACGGAGTCCTACAGCCACGGGTAGATATGAAATTCCCCTAAGAACCACATGAAGAGAGATCTTATTAACCAAGCCTGCAGAGTCAAGCTGTTTCTGCCAATCAAAGTGATTGAGAGAGACTTTACTTGTCCCTTAATGTCAGATACTCAAATGTTATGAAGGAGCACACACTGGCCAATTGTTTTCTCGCAGCAAACAAAAAGAAACCAACTAGCCTGTATTTCATGAGATACAAAGTTAAACTGCAGTTACCTTTATGTTTCGGTTAATACCAGCATATTGCACTTATTGTCTGAAGAGTTGAGTGAGAAGCTTTTCATAGCCACCTACAACTGTCTACGATTTCATCATATGTTTTGTAACTTTTTGATAGAAGATGTAAAATTGTGGTTGAAAAGCTGTTAATCCATTTTAGAGAGCAATGCACTTACTAATTTATGTCAAGTTTCTCAGCTGAAGCAAAGAAGAAAAACAATCGATAGCTATTAAACCCCGGGAGCTTTGTAGAACTGCAGTTTAACAGACCTCAGACAGTAGACTGGTGCCCTCTGGGCTGTAAAGATTACAGGTGACTTACTGCTCGCTCAACAATCGCAGCTTCATGAATTTGTTATAGGGCCAACACAGAACCGCTAACAAGTGAGGGTCCTTGGTGAGGGAGAAAAGGGCAAAGCCCCACAGGAAACTCCATAATTGTGACTGACTCCTGTCGCCAATTTTCAAGGCTTGTTTGTGTATTATGAGTGTGGCCGGAAAGCGGCGGTTAATATGCACCCGCTGTATCAGCAAAGTGCTTTCTGATCCATGATTGCATGTGTTAATGTTTCAGTTGGGTATTGATTTCCTGGCGGCCTTTTGTACACTGGATTTATCCGCCTCGCTCTCTGGCAAGCGCGCCCCTTCGAATGTTTGATTAAAGTTCAATTGACTCTTCCAGTGAAGGAGCGCGGAGCCATTTCACTCCCTATTTGTAGCGCCAAAGCTCTGCCTGACATGTTCTTTTGTTCCCATTCAAGCTCCTGCCACCCAGGCAGCCACCAATGCACTGATCCTAATATCCCTGCATTCAGTGAGCCTCCTCGCCTAATCCTGGGACAGACAGGGCCACAGCATAAACATGCCCGGCCAGCGACAAATCCTGGCATGGATTTGCCCACTCGATGGCCTTTCACTGTGAAATACTGCATTGACTGCTAATGTGTATTTTCCACATATTTTACTCAACCTAACTGCAGATATTTCACAGTGACTATTTCCAGTTTTTCAACCAGTCTAAATGTATCTCTTTATTCGTTTTAATTCAGACGCCTCTTTGCAGTCAAAATAATGCTTCTCCCTTATTCTTCCTCCTGTTTGTATTGTGATAGATTTGTCCCTTCTAACTGAATTTCTTTTGTGTCATTTCAGGGAGAGCTTATTACCTTCTACTACTATTGGAAGAAGACCCCCGAGGCAGCCAGTTGTCGAGCCCACCGCCGCCACCGCCGCCAGCCCGTCTTCCGTCGCATCAAGACGCGAACCGCTTCAACTCCCGTCAACACTCCGTCACGCCCCCCCTCCAGCGAGTTCTGTACGTATATATGACCTTTTAATGGAAGCCAGTGAGCAAAGGTGGAGAGATGACCTGATATATTCTGGTGTTGGAGGGATTTATGTGAAATGTTTTTTTCTTTCTTTTCCAGTGGACCTCAGCTCAGCGAGTGAAGATGACTTTGACAGTGAAGACAGCGAACAGGAGTTGAAGGGCTACGCCTGCCGCCACTGTTTCACTACCAGTAAGTAATGTTCCACATTTACAGTTACTCATACTGGTCATAGGGACTTGCTTTGCTATTCCTGTCATGATGAGGATCAGTGCAGATCTGTACACACTCTGTCTGACAGATGGCCATCAAAAGACGTCAGGACTAATTTGATCAAATCAGACATGAGCCCACAGCGTGTTCACGCTCTCCACCTCATTATCCCTACCACTCTATCCACACAGCTGCCTCCCAGTACCAGACTCCCATCTGATCACACTTAAGTTACTGCCATCTCAACAAGGGTGTCTAATAACTTTTGCTATACATTGTTTACCCATATAGACCTTATGGAATGTAAATACAGTATTTAGTGAAGGACAAAGTCCTACATTGTCATTGATTTATGAAAACTAATATCCATCTCATTCAATGTTAAGCTACTACAAAGTTACTAAATTATATTTTCTATATTTGACAATATTATTGTAGTACTGAGATCATTTCTGTGTGTTGGGTGTACTTCTTACTGCCTGTGAGAATGTGTTATTTCACAACTGTAAATGGCTTTCCTCAGCCTCCAAGGACTGGCACCACGGGGGTCGGGAGAACATCTTGCTGTGCACAGACTGCCGCATTCACTTCAAGAAGTACGGTGAGCTGCCCCCCATCGAGAAGCCCGTGGACCCGCCGCCATTTATGTTCAAACCTGTCAAAGAGGAAGAGGATGGACTCAGCGGGAAGCATAGCATGAGGACCCGACGGAACAGAGGCTCGGTGAGCACACTCTCATTTATCTCTCTCTATTTTCACCTTCAGGAATCATAGCCTCAAAGTTATCCCTTGATAGATCACAAAGCAAAAAGCTTATCATCTCTAGACTAGTAGTGCAGGAAGAGATTTGACAGAAATGTTCCTTTTTTTTTAATATTTGGAAAAAGTTGGATTTTGTGTATCACCAATTTTAGTTCATAATAGTAATGATTCATGTTAACTGTTTGTTTTTTTCAGATGTCGACGCTACGCAGTGGTCGTAAGAAGCAGACAGCCAGTCCTGATGGCAGAACCTCGCCTACCAACGAGGACTTGCGATCCAGCGGACGTACATCTCCCAGCGCAGCAAGTACTGACAGCACAGACAGCAAGACGGACTCCATGAAGAAGCCCAGCAAGGTAAACGCAGCATGAGTTGCTCAAAACTTATTTTTGTTCCTATGCACATATCTCTGTGGAATGTACGTTAATGGCTGCTGCCTTTTGGCTCCACAGAAGATTAAGGAGGAGGCTCCTTCACCGATGAAGAGTGCCAAACGGCCGCGCGAGAAGGGAGCTTCAGACACAGAGGAGCCTGAGAGGGCCAGCGTCAAAAAGTCCAAGACACAAGTGAGTCTTTGGTCTTTGTTTTTCTGTTCGTATGTGTTTCAATGGAATGCAGTTGTGTTATGATACTCATCCCTCTCTCCACTCTTTCCCCCAGGAGCTGAGTCGACCAGACTCGCCCTCAGAATGCGAGGGGGAAGGGGAGGGTGAGGGTGAGAGCTCTGATGGGCGCAGCATCAACGAGGAGCTCAGTAGCGATCCTAAAGACATTGACCAGGACAACCGGAGCTCCTCCCCAAGCATCCCCAGCCCCCGTGACAACGAGAGCGACTCGGACTCGTCTGCCCAGCAGCAGCAGCTCCTACAGAGCCAGCACCCTCCAGTCATCCAGTGTCAGCCAGGCACCTCATCCGCCTCCTTGGCACCGCCTCCGCCTACTACCATAGCCCCCTCACTTCCTCCACAGGTCTCCCCCACAGCAGCCTCCACACCTCTACCTCCCCAGCCTCTGCCCCTGGCAAGCCCTCTGTCTCTTATCCAGTCAGGAGCATCTCTCCACCCTCAAAGAATACCCTCCCCACATTCACCTTTGACTCAGGCTCCGCCTCCTGGCCCCCTAGTCCCACCTCAATCGTTACCCAGCTCGCATCATGGGCCGATGCCTCCCTCGCCACATCCACTGCAGCCTGGCCCGTCACACATGTCTCACCCTCTGCCTCACCCTCTCTCCATGCCCCCTCAGGGCTTCCCAATGGGTCAGTCTCAGGTCCCACCCTTGCCAATGTGTGTCCAGTCACAGCAAAGGCCACACACTCCTCCTTCCCAACCCCAGTCATTGGCTCAGTGTGGCCAGCCTCCCAGAGAGCAGCCCCTTCCGCCAGCCCCGATGTCCATGCCTCACATCAAACCCCCGCCAACCACACCTATCCCTCAGATACCCAACCCACAGTCCCACAAACATCCACCCCACGCGTCAGCACCTCCATTCCCTCAGATGCCTTCAAACCTACCGCCACCTCCTGCCCTCAAGCCCCTCAGCTCTTTATCCACACACCATCCTCCTTTAGCACACCCACCTCCCCTGCAGCTCATGCCTCAGGGGCAGCAGCTTCAGCCTCCCCCAGCGCAGCCTCCAGTTCTCACTCAGGCCCAGAGCCTCCCCCCATCAGCCAGCCACCAACCTCCCCCAGCTCCTCCGCTGCCACCCTCAGCAGCAGCCTCACACTCCAATGGGCCACCGCAGCCACCGTTCTCGTCTCATCCTTTCAATACAGTTCTACCTCCAACCGGCCCTCCCCCCTCCTCATCAAACTCTATGCCTGGCATTCAGCCTCCATCTTCCTCTGCTCCACCCTCCTCCATCTCCATGCCACTGCCTGCCTCTGTCACTTGTGCCGGCCCGGGCCCAGTGCTTCCACCTGTACAAATCAAAGAGGAGCCTCTGGACGAGATGGAAGAGCCAGACAGCCCTCCACCCCCCCAGAGAAGCCCCTCCCCAGAGCCTACCGTTGTCAATACGCCCAGCCATGCCAGCCAGTCAGCACGGTATGTTTGCAAACACCAATTTCTATCCAAACACTTTCCGTCAAAGGGGAAAACATACACCTGCACAACTGTGTTTTATCAGTTGTCTGTTGAGCTGCTTACTGTCTTGTCTTGGGCCGCTGATTAGCTTTCACACACATCCAGCAACAAAGAGTCTTTGCCTTCAGATTTGAAGGCTTCAATGTTGGCAACAAATCAAATGCCCTCAGCAAAACAGCCATCCAAGGCCACAATTAGCCCTGAGCTCTGAGGGTCTCATAGTGAGGAATTATTGGGGATGGAGAGCAGGGAGATTAATTACAGTGAGATGTGAGTGAACTGAGGCATCTGAATATGAGTATATGTAGTTGCCTTGTGCTTAAGTGGCTCTCAGACTGCCAATGAATACCAATGAGGGTTTTAATACATGTTCAACATTGCAGCAAAAGTGATTGGCAAGGGAGTTTGTTTCTTTGTAAATAATGGACCAGCGTAAGCTCATAAAATAAGCAGTTTTTTCTTCTGATGGGACATTATCCTGCCATTTAACTGGCTGCATCAAACATGAATGTCTCTAGCCTAATTTGTTTTGTTTGTAACAAGAATGAATTCATGAACGAGAACAATCTTCTATTTTAATATTGAATATGTAAATATTTCATGTTTTATCTCTACCATGACCACAGGTTCTACAAGCACCTGGACCGGGGTTACAACTCGTGTGCTCGGACAGATTACTACTTCACTCCACTGGCTTCATCTAAACTGGCCAAGAAGCGAGAAGAAGCTCTGGAGAAAGCCAAGAGGGAAGCAGAGCAGAAACTAAGGGAAGAGAAGGACCGAGAGAGGGAAAGGGAACGAGAGCGGGAACGAGAGCGGGAAAGGGAAAAGGAAGCAGAACGAGCTGCGGTGAGTGCTTTTGTTTGTTTCCCTTGTCTGCCAGTGGTTCATTTTTTTTTTGCTTTTAAATCTCACGTACATTTGGCGTTCCTCTCTTTACAGAAAGCCTCCAGTTCCTCTCATGAGAGCAGGATGTGTGAATCTCAGATGATTGCCCACCCCCACATGCGTTCTCCCTATGACGGCCCGCCCACTACTATCGCAGCCGTGCCTCCGTACATCGGCCCCGACACCCCTGCCCTGCGCACCCTCAGCGAGTACGCCCGACCTCACGTCATGTCGCCCACCAATCGAAACCACCCGTTCTTTGTGTCCCTCAACCCTTCAGACCCTCTGCTGGCCTATCAAATGCATGGCTTGTACAATGCAGACCCGGCCATGCGGGAGCGCGAGCTACGAGAACGGGAGATGCGTGAGAGGGAGATTCGGGAGAGGGAGCTAAGGGAAAGGATGAAACCTGGTTTTGAGGTTAAGCCTCCAGAGATGGACTCACTTCACCCTTCCACAAACCCCATGGAGCACTTTGCCCGGCATGGAGCCATCTCGTTGCCCCCCATGGCCGGCCATCACCCTTTCGCCTCTTTCCATCCGGGCCTGAACCCATTAGAGCGCGAGCGGCTGGCCCTTGCTGCCGGGCCCCAGCTGCGGCCAGAAATGAGCTACCCAGAGAGATTGGCTGCAGAGAGACTCCATGCGGAGAGGATGGCCACAATGGCCAACGATCCCATCGCCCGTCTGCAGATGTTCAATGTTACGCCACACCACCACCAGCACTCGCATATTCACTCCCATCTACACCTCCACCAGCAAGATCCTCTTCATCAAGGTAAAGAAAAGTCCTGGAGGCATACATGCACATACAATTGTACCACTTACTTACCTAATACTATATGTTTTAGTATCCTGGCTGTAATTTGAAATCAAGTTGCCTGTATGTACATACTTACATACTTACATACGATATATGATACTTCTCTCAGAGCAGGGAAGAGTTAATGGAAGGGACTTTAAATTAATGATCATTCTTATTCCACCTTTTCTAGATTACTATATTTATCATATCATCTGAAACTCCACCTCATATTTCATTGTCTCTGTAGTAATGCACGACATTGACATATGAGATTGGCTTAAAGCATAGTATATCCTCATTAAATGTCTGATAGAGCAAGCAGATGCTTTGCTTTGGATAAATATAGTAAGGTCATCCCTTCACTCTTTTGGTCAACCTTGAGAGGAGCAACATTATATTAAGCTGTGTATCCCTATTGCCTGTAGCAAGCACGGTCTGTGAGGTACTGTTGTGAAATGAGTGTACCCTGAACCTAAGAAACTGACTTCCCGAAGGTGGTGAATGTCTTGTGTGTCCTCCAGGCTCAGGGGGCCATCCCCTGGCAATAGACGCCATGGCAGCAGGACCTCACCTGGCTCGGTTTCCTTACCCACACGGCGCCATCCCCAACGCTCTCCTCGGCCAGCCGCATGAACACGAGATGCTGCGCCACCCGGTTTTCGGTAGGCTCTCTGCCCATATCATCTCTCATTAACGCCAATATAGCATCCAATCTATCAATCGGAGTTCTGCCAGATCGTCTGATCGAATCATTTGCTCGGGCCCCCTCCAGGTACTCCATACCCACGAGAACTACAAGGAGGGATGCCACAGCCCATGTCTGCAGCCCACCAGCTTCAGGCCATGCATGCCCAGTCTGCTGAGCTTCAGAGGCTGGCCATGGAGCAGCAGTGGCTCCACGGACACCATCACATGCACGGAGGACCACTGCCTGGTCAGGAGGACTACTACAGGTCAGATAAACAACACAAATCAGACTAAATAACTTTTAGAGTGAATGAGTGTCTGAGCCTTCGAATTGGCCAGATATTAATACGTTGTTCGTGTTTCAGCCGGCTGAAGAAGGAGAGTGACAAGCAGCTGTAACCAGCCAAGGGAGGCAGCGACTGACAGATGCAGGACACAGGAAGTTGTTACAGAGGTTGAAGAACAGAAAATGCCAAGTGGATCGTCTGAGAATTCTTCTGATGTTTGTTTTTTTGTTCCTCTCAAGGACTTTTTTTAATTATTGTTTTTCAAGACATTGACTTTCTTTGGTATTTAGCCAGTAGTGACAACGTCCTCAAGACTCCTGCATGACAAGCTTCCCTGACATTTTTTTGTAGGTGCTAGAACAAGACACTGTGCTTATCAAGAAAAAAAGACTAGACCGGTCAGGCCGTTTATGGAAAAATAACAAGTGCTATCTTAAACTCGACATTTATTTTAATACATTGTTGGAGGTTTTTCATAATTTTAAGAAAAAGCTACAGCATGGCGTTTTTGAGTCTGTAAATAGTATATATAAACATATAATTATTATTATAATTATTATTATTACTAGGTGTGGACTCCAAACCAAGTCGTTTCAATCTCCGATATAATTGTTTTGAAGCATTATCCCTTGTTTCAGAGGGGAGCACCATGGCATTATATGAGCAGTTTCTGAGAGAGTCGTGGTTCAGTTGTAACGTTCCTCTGCCGTCACTGTGTTAGATTTAGTCCCACATACATACAGTATGTAAACCATAAACCTGTCACATCCATCCATCACACACCTCTGACACGCAGCAGGTTATCCGAATGTGTAAACTCAACGTGTTGAGTTAATGATTTGAAACACTTGAAGAGGAGACACGGTAGTCGCTGAGGTTTCTGTGGCCTGCACAGCGAAGCCATGGATTGAAAATAAAACTCAAGTTTGCACTGAGAGAGTTTTCTTGAGCTCGACTCAATCGGTTTTATCCTTTCACTTAAAATCTATGTTCAAGTCGACGCATTGGAGCGACACATCATTATTATTTTTTTCTTTTTACAGAGAATGATTTTAATTATGATTTTTAAAACACGTGGACGCCAGAAACATATTTGGCTGAACTGAAGAAATTTTAAATTTCAAGTTTAAAAAACAAAATGAATAACCCGGACCTGGATTTTAACTCAGTTCACGATATCAGGAGGCTAACAGGACTTCAGGATTGTTTTAAAGGTGTGAATGGTTGTGACTCGGTGCTAGTTGTGTTGTGGTTGTCCCCGTTTCTTCACCTGGTGCAGTCACCAAAATGTCTGCAGCGGGACTCGTGTGCGACAGAGTCGTCCTCCAGCTAGGCTGTAATAATGTTCACTGTGACACTAGAGGCGGGCCTGCCGACACGGGACCACCGGGAGACGGAGGGTCAGCGATGTGCGAGCGTCTGTGTGTTTTCCTCACAATGTTTTTGTATGCCTTGGTTCTTTGGGGATACACACACACTCCTGGGCCTCAGGAGCCGTGTATTTGTGTGCGTGCGTGTGTGTGTGTGTGTGCGCCACTGTCTGTTACAATTTATGTTGACCTGTCATGCCAGTGCACATGAGTCCATGTTTTTGTTTTTGTCTATTGTTTTGCTCTCGCCATTATGAGTTCTACTTTTGTTCCATGCACTAAGACTGTTTTACCGTCATGGACATTTAGACAACTATGGCTTTTTTTAAACTTTCTTTTAACCAAATGAAGAAACTGTACTTGCATTTAAAAGTGACCACATCTTCCATTGGAGCACTATAATTTACATTTCAACACTTGCAAACAACATTAAACTCATGCCCTTTTTAAATATCCCAAAAAAAAGTCTTCGACAAGAACCCGTCATTTTGTCTTGCCATCTCCCACCTCCTGTCTCTCTTCTGACGACGTACTCCTCATCTTCATCTTTGCCTCGTTTTCCTGACGATTCCCTTGCCTTTTACTCCCTCTTTTTGTGTCTCCAAAACCTTTGATGTTAAGTGTTGTCAATGGTTTAGCTTCTTGTTTCAAAGCGGCAATAGCAGAATGTAAATTCTGACTGCTAAGATTTATATATATACTGGTATCTTGAAGCTTATTGTATATATGAGTAGTCGCCATGGGATGACACAATGTAAACAAAAAGTAGAAATAATAAGAAAAATTGTGAGTCCTGTGTTCTCTCCATTTGAGTATTTTGTAATTTTTTTGAAAAATTTGTGGAATTAAAATAAACGACTAAGTTACACCACAAGAAACGACTTGGGTTTTTTATGCCTTCTGAAGCATGGTATTTATTTATTTATTTGTCAATGCGTGTGTTTGTAGAGCAGACGGCTAAATCCCATCAGCCGTGAGACACAATAATCCTGTTTCAAGGGTAAACAATTGTAATTACTCTGCTCGTTCGCTGAATGGCAAAGAAAGAAACAAAACACCCTCAATTCCCCTCCGTTTCTTTTTTTTCATATTTGAAATGTAATTCTCAAGCTGAGCAGAGGAACTGATGCTTGGTCTGTTTCCATAATCCTCAATCCTACATTTGCTTTAATAATAATGGAGTTTTTGCTTGACGGTTGAAATGTGTTACAGAATAGATCAAGCGTACTAGTTTATTCTTTTATTTCAGCTTTCTATTTTCTCAGTTTCACAAACACTGAGCTTTAGGAGATCACCCCAGCAGCAGGTAGTAAATCTCAGAGCTGAATATTGCACTGCTTCGGTATAATAACATCAAAGCCAGGCTAAGCCAGAAGGAACACTTACTCAGGCTGAGATGCTCTGCTATCAGCGGGGCAGGGCTGTCATTTCATCCTGCGTGTGGGGGGAGTGATAGACCAGCAATCTGTGATGGTGTGCCGCAGTGATGGCTGTCATTTTGAGACGGAGCTATTATTCTACCGCTGCTCTCTGAAATGATGCCCTGTCCTCGGGAAAAATCAAGGTTCCTTGGATGCTCCATCCTGGGGCTGTCATGTGACTGCCGCCTTGCGAGGAGGAGGAGGTGCTGCCTGTTGTCGCCGGCTCACTTCACCTCCCCATAAGACACAACAAGACGTCAGAGCTGAGCAGCGCCGGCTGGTTGAATAATTCATCTCCTCCTCCACACCGGCGATGGAGCGACTGTGACTTGTGTCAACTCAAATCCCTTTCATAACACTGTGTGTACCCCTCAGGCATGCACACAGGATACATAGTCTAGAAAAAAAATCATCTGCTCTCTCCGTCTGAATAGCAATATGTCTTGTGCTGTTCTCGCAGTGTTGTTGTATCGGTTGCAGCAGGTCTCGGACATACAGCCTCATCATCTCCTCCCTCCTCCTGTCTTTTCCTTCGCTCCACTGGCTCTGCTGCAGAGAGTGATGCTCAGTGGCAGACAGGAGCCGACACGCTATTAGTGCATTCAGTCGGAAGGTAGCTGTTCCTTCAGCGGGTAGCTCTGCGGCAGCCCTGTTCATCTAAAGACGAGCGATGCTGGTGGTAGTCCTCATGCATCGTCTGAATTAAATACACAGGAGATATGATACCAGATTTATTTTATAAGGGTAGTTTTCTCCAAGCGTTGCTTTTTAGTTTATTGTCATTGGTTCCATGTTTTCTCTTCATATGTGGAATTGCATTCAGTCATTTTGAAAACAAGGTGAAGTAAAAACTCCAAAAATCGAGCACAGCTGTAGGAATTTGAAGCATGCAAATATAGATAATTAAACACATCTGAAATGCAAATGAGCCCATCTCAAATATGCATAGGTGTATTTTTTTTTAATTTAAAACGAGGTTTGTCCCTGCATTTCAAACATCTGAATGTGTATATTAATGAAGCAGCCTTCATTTGACAAGGAAAGGTTAAAGCAAGGTTTTTCTATAAAACACAGGAATGATGTCTGCACCTGGAGGATGAGCTCTTAAAGTCGACGACATGGTAAAACGCTTCACTTGGCTTTCAAGCAGTTTTCCTGTAAAGTTTGGTTAAAGGTCCTACAAAGCAGCCATGGAAGCAAACCCGCTGCTTTATGGAGAACAGAAACATCCCCCAGATTTCCATATCAATGACTCCACAGTTTGTCAAGTGTCCCAGACCCTCTCATCCTCTTCCCTCTTCTGTAATCATCTCCCCACCAAACAGGACTCATGACTTCGTCAGAGTTTCTGTACAGTAGGAAGTGTGTGTCAGTGTGTGACCCGTGAATGCAGAATTAAACTGTGTTCAATGGAAACAGGAGAGTATGTCGGGCCTTTTGGAACATTTAATAGATGGAGTGATGTGGTGGCGCATCTTTCTGGGCCTACTGATCTCCTTTGGCAAACGTTAAGCAATACATCATAAAATAATACTTTTCCTATTGTTTATGTATATAGTTTGGCTAATTTTATTTAAGTTGATTTGAGTACTTCTTTCCGCATTCCTTTTATAATAATAAATGATAATAATAAGCTTCATTTGTATAGCGCCTTTCTCAGACCAGGGTCACAGAGCGCTTTATAATAACAACATAAACAATACACAGTTAAGAAGTACATAGAAATTAAAACAAGTTAAATTAAAAATAAATTTAAAAAAATAAAATAAAATATATATATATTTTAAAAGTATACGCCTACAGATGGAAATATTCTATATGCTATGCATTCGTCTACATCCCCAATAATGCAACTCCGACCCCAACAGCTGAGTCGTTGGATTCAGATAGGATGAGTTGGTCTTGGTTTGTGTAGCTTCAAGATGAGGTCTCATGAGGTCTCATGAGGTCTCATGAGGTCTCATGAGGTCTCACGCTACAGAGGTCTGTAAGGTCCTGTCTTTCTAACTCCACAACCAGATTCATTTTCAGGCTTCTCGTCTTCACCCTCAACCGATGCTGATTCAAGTAACGTCACTTGAGGCAATTATAAATCTTGCTTTCTTCACATACACACGTTTGATGTGTAAAATGGGTGGAATACCCAAATATTTAAATATTGCTACATAGTTGAGAGTCTTAGTCTACGTTATATCCTGGTTAGACACCAATAAAAAGATTTTTGGAACTGGAGGAGGGGAGGATATTTCAGCTCTGCATACCACAGTATACTATTTCATGTCCAAGAGTCGGCTGCCATTTTGATCCACCTTAATGTTCAACCCCCCCTCCACCCCCTCTGGGTGTGTGTCTGTCTGTATGAGTGTATCTCCATGAAGCCTATCTGTTTGCCTTGCTGCCTGCTGTGTGTTTGAGGTCTGAACTGCAGCTCCCTGGCGTCTAATGATATCCTGCTCTCACATTCCTGTCATAACCAATGTGGATTCCCCCTTGTCTGCACCAGCGGATCAACCCAGTGCGGCCATTGGCCCGACCCGAGCATTCCTCACCCAGTCCCAAACACACACACACACACACACACGTGCGCACATGCATGCACACACAGACGCACACACAGGAGGACCCTCAGGAGGCCTTGGTTTTGCCGACACCTCACACACACACACACACACTGCCTCTCGCTCTCCCACACTCGCTCTCTCCCTTCTGTTTCTATTGTCTTGAGTTAGATTTCAAGGGAACAGCCTGTAGCCAGCGAGCGTCGTAGGAACTCTTTGTTCAATAAAGCGTGCCAGGTTCGGTTGCTCGCTGGCAAAGTGCAGACAATGCGAGGCTCACACGCTAGACTTCCAGGCTCCTCTTTAATGTGTTGTCATAAAACATGCAGCTGGCAGAGGCTGAGCGTTCAGCGGGTCTGTTGCCCTTCCAACTGTCCTCGCGGGCCCGCGTGTTTCTGTCCTCAGCGGCTGTGCACCGTCAGAGTCGCACTGACCTGACATTTCAGATTCCTCACAACATTTCAATTCACCGTTCACCCCAATGGAAAACAAAATAGGGAGACTGTTGGGGCTACGATCTTAAAAAAAAAAGTCCTTTCTTGTCATCTCAAAATATTGCGACAGTGGAGAGTTATTGGTTCTTCTGGCAGCGCACTCTTTTCAGATGAAAATAAGACGTCAAACTGTCATCTTATTTACTTCTACTGTGCTTCGAGGGGAAACATTTAGAATATTTACCCCCAACCGCTTTAATCTTAAGGCTTTTATAACCTTTAATAACTCAAAAACAGATTTGTTGTACTCTTGCATTTACAAACATATTCAGTTATTCCTTAACCAGATCGTAGATCATAAATCCCAAACCAACTTGCACAGTCACTGGCTGGACAATACGCTTCAGATGGGCTGTCTGTTTGCCATCACACACTTCTTTACAGACTAGTAGTAGTAATAGTAGCTTGTAGCTCATGTGCTCTAGCTTGCTCTGGTTATTATTTTCTCCACCAGCTTTGCATCAAGTAAACGTTCTTCTTCTTTCTTTCTGCATTTACGTTATATATAAAATAGAGATAGTTATCCCATAGAGATATTTCTTATCCTAACAGTAGGCCTACATTACCACAACATCAAGTTATCAGTATAATCCCGTTTTACTGCGGACCTATTTTAATGAAAATGAGAAATGTTTGCTGAAACCAGTTTGTCATTTTTAAAAACAGGGCACTTCTTGCATTTATCTTTCTGTAAATCAACCAGTTTCGGTTCACTGTACTGATACCTTTCCTGTATGTAACTCCATCTCAGTGATGAGCACATTTGATTTGGGGATCAAAAGCCCAAATGGTGAACTGACTGACCGAATGAGCCTCAGCTCAGCAGCTCCATGAGAGTCAGTCTCTCCTCATGCAGATAAGCCCGGCCTGTCACACACGCTGCCGTGGCTTTATATCACCTGCCTGTCTGAGGGTAGCAACAGCAAGCTAAATAAATCACAGACAGTAAAGGGCTCATACTCCTCAGCAATTTCCTTGGCTATCATCAGTCTGCGTGCCAGGACTGATAGCATGCTGTCAGTCGCCTGCTACCTTGCAGGAGCCCGGTAGTGGCTCTCCTTGCAGTATGGCAACGGGTTGTCCTCACCCCCTGCTGGTTTGAGGACCAGGGCAGCAAAGGAAACGGTGCTCAGAGGGTCAACAAGTGGCTTAGAGGGGCCATGCTGTGGCTGGGGGGCAAGAGGAGAAAGGCAGCTCTCCGACCTTGTGTTTGTTGTAATGGCCGTCCCCGTGATAGATGGCGCTGTCAGAACATACACCTGCTGCGCCATGGGGCTGTCCACTTGCCCGGACGCAGATGGATTGGCCTTTGTTTTTCCCCCTCACCTCCGCTGTGCAATTAATCTCCAGTTCGAGTCTATGGAAGAGACTGCTCTGCGACTGTGGGCTGCAGGCCGATGAACTTACTGGTTAGAGGCCACTTTCAAGGCCCCGAGGACAAGCCCACCACGGCGAAGGCAAAAGAAGATGTTTAAATGCATGCTGCTCCAGGCCTTCTCCTCTGCCTTGCTTATCAAAAGAAGAGGTGGCGAGCACAATATTTGTCCCTGCTTCAGAATACAATTTATTTCGGGCGGAAAATAGCATCTCTTGGAAGATTCAGCAGTAATGGCCCCTCTCAAGCACCATTACCATCACATATTTCACAACGAAGCCTGTTTCTCCCTACCTATTGCTTCACCCACACCACACGTTTTCTGCTCCATTTCACAATATAATAAGACTGTGGGCTAAAATGGCTAAAGGCTAATGAACATATTCCATTCCATTTTCCAAACCGCTTATCTTATTCTAGGGTCGCTGGAGCCGATCCCAGCTGACAGGTCGCCAGTTTATCTCCGGGCACATACATAGACAACCATTCACGCTCACATTCACACCTACGGGCAATTTAGAGCCCTATTAACCTGAGCTGCATGTGATTGGACTGTGGGAGGACGCCGAGGAACCTGGAGGGATCCCTGATCCCTGCCTGAGATCGAGATTGAACCCGAGCCCCTCTTTGCTGTCAGGCGGTAGAGCCACTACACCACCGTGCAGAGGTTTGTAGGCAGTGTTTGTGATTACAACATAAAGTCCTCTTTCCGGTGCAGTCGTGGGATCCTAATCAGAGGCTGTGGTGAGTCCCTTGGCTGTGAGTGCAGTGGGGTTATGGACAAACTGGAGCCCCCTTGAGATGGTGATGTGAAGCAAATCACTGAGCCTCGAAATGAGCCAAACAGAGACAAAAACAAAAGAGTCGTACACTGTATTTTATTCGAAGGAAGGAACGTCTTTATAAAGCTTTAATACTGTGCAGAGGGACAGGTCAATTTAATGAGGTGATGTGAAGCCTGGAAATGGATAGTGTTGTGATATCCTGCAGCACAGTAAATGGAAGCACTGGGAGCCATTGAGCTTCAGAGCCGGAGGCGCAGGACTGCAGAGCAAACAGGCAGAGTGTTAGTTCACTAAATGATGCAGAATGGATTCTGGATAATCACCACCCTGCTCATAAATTCTCCTTCAAATGCACCTCGTAGAATAAACTGATTGCATTTTCGTCAGTTCAGACTATAAGAAACAAACTGTCCAGATACTCATCTCAACATGCAATCCAAACACACGATAGAAATGATATTATAACAATCCGATTTAAATTGTATCTGATGAATAGATTGTTGCAGACGGAGCAAATGCGTCAAGCGGGACGCACAGCCCTCATCCTGATTATCTCTGTTCATGTTGAACATTTCTCTGGTGCAGGCCCTGGGGTTATGGAGGAACAGTGCATGGTTTAGTCGAGCGCTCCTCCCTCCCTGTAAGCCCTCAACTCCGGTGGCTGCCTGCAGATTTAATGGGTTTAGCAGCTGTTGAGGAAAAGCAGTAAGGGCTTGTGGCATATGCTCTGGTTAGAACAAAGAGCAGCGAGCACGCCACGCCAGCTACAACGGCCTGAGCCCAACGCAGTGCTGCCACATGGGCCGCCGTTAAACCGTTTTTACAGCTTGTGTTCGTTCGGTTTATTTGATTGACTTTCTTTTAAAGTGCTGTTCCGGCTTTTGTGTGCTAGTAATAGTGTTTTTGATCATTTCCCACCTTTTAACAAAACTATTTCCAAGAATATTGCTGTTTCGGTGTCTTTTTATGTTTGCAAGGAAACATTGACTTTCTTTTTACTGTGTGAGGTTTCACAGGAAGTGTGTGAGCTATTAATTCATGAAATGAGAACGGAGGATGGTGTATTTCAAATTTCAAGGCACTTGACAAGGCTGCCCTCTTCAGGGAGAGCTGCAACTCCTCCAACACGTCCGCCTTCAGTGTGCTCCATGGCGCTATTTGGACAGAAAGTGGTGCAGGGAGTCCTCTAGTGGAAATAGCGTAAATAGACACAAACTACTCTCTGGAAAGGTTGATCTATTGTTATGCAAACATGCAAACAGACACAGCTTTGCCCTGGCTGACATGAGCATCACATTAATGACAATGTAAAGGTTGACTCTGACTTCTATGTCTTCAAAAGGAAGAGAAATCCAGATTTGAATGAACTCTGCCGGGAGCATCGGATTTGATTTGGCAAAGTGCTCTACTGCCTCCTGTAAATATGATCAGATTATTAGCTGGAAACTAATTAACTCAAATATATGATCCTCAACACTCGGTTTTGTTGGGCAGAATGAGCAGTAAAGTGTCCTCTGAGATTTTTCCTCTGCTTTATGATAGTAGCAGTGGCCTTTAACATGGCATGCAGTATATCCTGCACATATACCAATCTGACAGATTGCACTATACTTTTTCTCGGCCGATGAGGTCTGGTTACTCCTACGATTACCAGCTGTTGTGGACACACACGTGCTGATGTAAGTTGTATTGCAGTTTGCACAGTTGCTCTGTGCATATATGAGCTTCAACAGGCAGTATGTGTAAACAGCGATAATGTCGTGTTTGTGCAATGTGTGTGCGTGTGTGCGTGTGTTTTGCTCGGTTTCCTAACTGTTGGCAAACACGCTGTGGTGCCATGTTCTCCCACTCACTGCTGACAGAAGCAGCTCAGTGACTGTGTGGGAGTCAAGTGTGGCAGGTTTGCTAACTGTCTGTTCTCGTAACAGTACACACTCCTTAAATCAAGGAAGCTGCTCTTTGTAGGTGTGTGTGCATTTTCGTAGAGCATGAATAAAAGTAGTAAAAGCTGTTTCTTGCATTGCCTGCTTGGCCTCATTAAAGGAAACAATGTCCTTGCACTATATATATATATATATATATATATATATATATATATATATATATATATATATATATATATATATATATATATATATATATATATATTTATACTATATAAACACTGCAAGGAGGCAGAAATGTTTAAACAAATCAAATGCCTTTCAGTGGACGCAAATACAATGGTGACACTTGACATTGTGAGGGAGAGACATGAGAGAGCGGCCTGTGAAGGGGAATGAAGGGAAGAGGAGAACAAGCGAGAGGCCACTGGGTGAACAAAGGCTTATCATGTGCAATCTCCACTAGTATTGCTTGTCAGTCTCATCATGGCCGACCTTGTCTCGAGCTCTGCTATGAGCGTGACTTGGCTGAGCCGAGCCGTCACACTCTGTTTGTCTGTGGGCTTCTCGTCCTGCACCAACCGACCGGCAGCACGCCTCGGTCTGCGCCTCACTCCACTGTGAAACAACATGAAGTGCATCTGAAGATGAATAGGTCACATCGGGGAGGAGGTGTCTGAAGAGAAGATCATATTTACGTTGCTTATTTATTGCGCTGCGGTTTAGTATAGCTTTGTGTGTTTATGGGTAAGTGGCAATAAAGAGGAGGCACAACTGCAGGAAATAAAGCGGAATAAAATGTTTTAAAACAGGCTACGTCCTTGTTTTATTGTACAACCTGAAATAGCCTGTTGTTTTCGTCTACAGCGACACCGCAACTGTTGATCACAGGATTGAGTTCATTCACACATGCCGGGCTCCACAGAGGAATTTATGATTGAAAACAACAATGAAAATATATTGTGCTGTTTCCATGGTGTCATTTTGATTTTTTTCAGTTATGGAAATCCTTCTTGAGATTACAATGAGAGCGTTGAGATCATGTGATCTCTGGGAAACTATGCGCTCAAGATAGTAAGCTTTGATATAAATGAGATTTGCAGTGTTAGTGAACGCATGCCTCGTCTGAATATATTTATTATAAATCCTGGAAACAAAGGGTTACTTGTATATATAATATTCCAGCTTATTGTGACCTCCCTTGTTGTGTTGTTGTTGTTGTTGTTGTTGTTGTTGTTGTTGTCAACCAGCAGAGGGTGCCAGAGCAAAACCCCAACAAATCAGATATGTTTTAATGGTAATTAAAGTGACACGGAAAGGACAATAAAGCATAATAGAAGATTGTTTCTGTTGACTCTTCCTCATTAGTGGAGGATTAAAAGAAAAAACAGGATTTTAGATGTGCACCTGTTTATGCCGCCCTGCTGTGAAAGGAGCCAATCTGTCAGACAATTTCTTATTTGAGATTAAAATCTTGTCAACTTCCCATGTGTGTGACTGTAATGTTTGCATTCTGAGAAAATCTCTTTTTGGTATGGGGAAATAATGTGTTACAAATTAAAAAGAGGTATGCACTGAGTAATACAGCAATACAAATGTGTATGTAGTGTTGCATGCAAACACACCCTAATGGAAACTAAAGGTACTATTTACCTTTATACTTATATAGAGTCCTATAGCATCTGAAATGCTGCCCAATAGATTGTCTAGTGACCTCATCTATTGAAGTCTCTATCTATTGAAGTTAATTGAGGCTATAGTGCCATTTGCGCCACTTTAAACATCCTTACAGTTGAAAAATATGAAAAATACAAGGAACCAGTATTTATCAGCACACACAATGCCTTAATATAATGTTTTATTTCATTTTTATGATACAGCATCAGCCTACTACTTTCAAATACAGAATAAAGTATTTGTACAACTAACACTTTGGTATTATTCAGTAAGGGTTAGATGAGTCAGGTGGACACGGTTCCTGTGTCAAACTGGCGAATGAATACATGAATAGCCTTTTAGCACAAACGGTAGTAAGCACACTATTAAAGACATTAGTCAGACAAAAAGCTGTCCAACCAAGATCATGAGCAATGCTCTGCTCGGCTGGGGAATTGGCGCCCCCTCCTGGGTCCTTTTGGTTGTGTTGTTAATGTGCCTTTATTTTGACATGCACTATGAACAGGAACAGGAAGTTAGCAACATGTAGTAGTTTTAGGCCCAATTTGGGCCCAATCCCAGTCAATGTACAGTACAAATGCAATTATTCTGTCTCGGCAAAGGTAATGTTACCAGTTTAACGTTGGGATTTGTGTTGTGAAACATGGCTGTGGTGTATCTCATTCATTAAATATGCTTTAAAAATAAAGCTAAAAGAAAATGAACAGCTTCTTGCGACTGTATAACTGACCTTACACTTCCCAGACAAACATATTGTCTTGTGAGCACATTAAATTAAAAAGCCATCCTTTGACATTTATTGTACTTGTATTCCAAAAGCTACTTGTACTGATTGATCATATTTGCCCCTCATGAGAGGCATATGTTTTATATTACAAATGGATTCCAACATTGTATAGTGTTGTGTCCATATGCCTTTAAACCTCTAAGGGAAGTTTATTGTTTCTCATCTTTGGTCGTTTTTACATATCCAGTATAACCAACTAACTATGTACAATCATACAATCACAAAACACATTCTGTTATTAGTCCCTCGTCTCAGATGAGAAAAAAACACAGCTTTCCTTGCACGTAGCAGAGCCTATCATATTTCATTTGGAGGGCGCTGTGAGTTTTAAGCAGTTCACGACATTCCTGTTGCAGTTGGTGCAGAGCCTTTGTGCTCTCATCCAGTGCATTTCTCTGCTGGTTGAGCCTGAGCTCAGTGTCCCTGATGAGTCTGAGCTGAACGTTTGACTCAGCCGGCTGTCCCTGAAGCTCCTCCTGGGCTTCCTCTAGAGCCACGGCCAGCGTCTGCTTCTCCTTCAGGGTTTCAACCTGCTGGGTCAAAGCTTCCTTGAGCTCGACACGCTGCTTTTCACACATGGCCCTTTCTTTGTCGAGAGCAGATGGGATCAGATCAGCTCTCTGTCCCTCTGGGACTCTCGTCGTGTCCTGTTTTAAGGCATCTTCAAGTTCTGCCCGTCGTGTCTCGCTTTCTGACTGCTGTTCTTTCAGCCCGTCGACAGCGCACTGGAGCTTAGTGATGCTAATTTGGTTCTCAGAGATGGCATCCTGTTTCTTCGACGTCATCTCTTCATGGCGCTCAGAGAGAGAGAGAGAGAGAGAGAGAGAGAGAGAGAGAGAGAGAGAGAGAGCGAGAGAGAGAGAGAGAGAGACACCAGTGTTTAGATCTGACTGTCATATTCGATCTATATGAAGTAAAGTCTACATGTTGTGCATCAGACTCTCTGAGCCTGCAGATGTGTCTCTCAGCTGGTTACAGAGGATTTCTAGACGTTCCACTAAAGCTAACTTTTCCAAGATCATCTGATCAAAGTGCTTCTGCTCACTTCTTACAGAAGACCTTAAGAATGTTCTGTCGATCAGGCTCCTTTCCAAAGCCTGAGTCCTTTCAGAGATCTTTTTGAACGCTTTCTGAACGCTGTCAAGGACTGGGCCTTCTCCTTCTCAATGGCCTTCCCATGTCTGCTGCAAGCTTCTCGGTCGTCCTGAAGCTATTTTCCATGAAGCTTGCTCTCATTTAGTGCAGCTGCAAGTTCACTTTGCAGCCTTTTGACCTCAGAGGTGAGTCGTCACATGGTTCAGTTCTCCGCTCCCTTCAGGTGCTGGGAGACGGCCGCTTCATAGTCCTTCTGGAGTGAACTGTTTTTTGTTCGTTCCTTCTTGAGGTCTGAGGCCCACTGGTTCACTTTCTCCTGCAGTGAGGAGAAGATGGTGTCCCTGGCTTCGATGTCGCTTTGAAATCTATGTATGTTGAAGTGCAGGGATTGAATTGCATCGTCTTTTTCCAGACTTTCCACCTGCTGCTCGATGAGGCTGTCCTCCAGTGCTTTGATTTCGGCACAATTAACCAGAGGACGCTCCAAGATCCTTCTGGAGCTTCTCAATCAATTTCTTGTCCTCTTCGATCTCTGCGGTCATTGCGGCCGTCGCCCCTCTCAGCTTTGCTTTGCTCCTCTGCTGATCTTTCTGTGACTTCTTGAGGTCATCCACTTGGACCTTCAAGTGCTCCACCTCAACACAAAGGCTGTTTCTTTCGGCTCGCTTCTTCCTCAGAGCAGTAGCCTCTCTTTCTTTCCGCTCTTGTTTCAGGGCAGCTTTGTGTTGAGCTTCAGCTACTTGTTCGTTCTTCAAGGCCTCTGCTGTGGCTCTTCTCTCCACCTCTAGAGCTTCCTGAAGACCATCTGATTTCTCTGATTCCTCTGCCTGTGAGACATAAAACAATAATAGTTTGTGGTTCGTGTCCAGTATTTTTATTTACATAAGAGAAGTGTTCACTCATAAACAATGAGCTGTACTGGTGTACAGCTTATTGTCAGAAGCCTTCCTCATCACGACAGCACTACTCTACAAGGGTTTGGCACTCTTTGGCTTGTGATACCATAGTTTCAGAAGCACGTCAGAAACTGTAGATTGAACATTGGGTTACGTAAAAGAGAGTGAGTGTTTCGTTTGTCCGTTATACTCTAGAAACTTTGATGTGCAACATGGCGAAAGATTTTTAGCTTTAGTTGATTTTACACTCATGAAAACACATCAGTTTTATATCCTGTTTCTACGAATTGATCCCTCTAAATACAAAAAAATATCACTTTAAGAATATGAAGGTGGGGAGATAGATGTATGAACAAAAATCGACAGCTGCATAATTTGACTTTCTTGACTTTTGTTACAACTTTGTTGGAGGGGTCGGGGCTTATTGTTCAGGCACTGTTCAGGTGAAATATTCCGCAACCGTCAAATATTTTGGACTCAGAGAGAAATGATGACAGACATGTTTATCTTCTAATGTGAGGAGTCACTTGTTATTCAACCTGAGCCGTGTTAATTTACGTAGGTACTGTTCATCACCATTTAACCAGTGTGTGCGTGTGTGTCCATATGTGTGTGTCACCCTAAATACAATCTTCCTAAAGGATTTTAGCATTTATAATATGTTATTATATTCCTGTATACATTTCTATTTTTCAATGTACTGTACATTTTTGAGCTTTCAATCACAATATCAACGGTCACATCATTGACAATTATAAATAGTTGTAGAATGATTGTAGAACGCCATTAAAAATACTGTTTCCTATTCTGACTGCTGGATGACGTTCGTTTCTTTCCACAAGATGGAGCACTAGCCATGGATTTGAGTTTTCATGTGTTTGCGCTGGTTAACCTTCAACTTCAAAGATAACCAGGAAACCCTGGTGCCAGGACTAGAGCTTACAGTAGGTGGTGCTCGTGATTTATTATCGGAGTGGAGACCCTGTAAACTGCATAATTGGAGGTTTAAGCTATTAATAAGAAAACAATAATAAATACTTTATATGTTTCTGTTGAATAACTTTAATTTGTTGTTTTGAATTCATAAATGAAACTGGTTATAACTGGTGTAATAACTGGTGTGCTTCATGATTTATTGAAATATCGTGTTTTTATTACTGGACACATTTCAATGAAGTGTTTCAACTGCATTGAAGTCTGACTGTATATTTGTTTCAGCCCCCCTCCACATGTATGTAACTAACCACGACTACAATTGATTGAATTGAATTCAAACAATTAACTTCAACCGACCCGTCATCACCCCATCTTGGCATATCCTTCTTCAATGAAAGGAGTTTTTCAATTCAATCTCATCAAATGATGTACGTGAAGAAATTATTGTCATATAATACATGTAGAACGTGTTCATAACTAAATAAATGTTGTGCATTTGTCTCAAACAGATTGTAACGGTCTTCAACCGACTTTCAGAGCTACATTTTAATGTGGCCTCGTCTCCGTCATATGGCTTTTTGCCTAGTCAGAAAATCACCACTAAGCCCAAGAGAGAATTATAGTAATTTCCACAAAGATTGGACCGTAGGAGGAAAGCGTGGCGGAATCTGTGTGAGTTTTTGCATGTTCTGTGTCTGATGTGTGTATGGGGTATGGGGGTCATCATTATTGACATTCATTATAGTGAAGTCTTTGCCCTTTCACCTTGCCCTTTTTACAGTTGCATTGGGAGGAAAGACCAGCTGATCTAACCTGACACCTCCACCAAAATGCATCGTCTTCTACATGGCTGTCATAAGGTACCGAAATAATTTATATGTGTGTGTGTGTTACCACATTAAATAAATATGAGATCAGGCCGATTATCCAATAAATAAGACCATTACTTACTAGGAGACGCATTCTTGACCCCTATTTTATATTTTACAGTGTGTGCTACTGAGAGTTTTACAATAAACTATTATCAGTTGGTGTTGCTCAAAACACCTGGTTTGGTTATATGCAACTATCCAACCAGTTGACGTTGCATTAGTGGCATGTCTTTGACAACATGTCGGATGCCATGCAGGCCTAAAGTGGAGAATAGCACCATATTTACTTTTGGCTTCATTAAATCGGAACCCAAAAATGATAAATTCATAATTGAATAGCACAGCTCCCATGTTGACGCTGCTTATATTTCTCCTGGAAGTAAGTCATTTGAATATTCTTTCAACCCTAAATTACCTTTCCAGTTATATAAACTAACCTTCAACCAAAAATACAGTGAGGATAATCTCACCCCACACCTGACCAAAGGCCACAGTGGTCTGAGTGACGGGAGTTCATTTTGTTAAAGTAAACCTTGGAAAAGCTTTGGGGAATCGTTTGATTGTCTTTGAGGTAGACAATTCCTGGAAATTATGCTCTAAGTTTTCTTTGGTGACCCTCTTGAAACCCTCTGACCCGTCGACCCTTCAATGTCTGCAGAGGCGTGCGCTCCCTCTAAAGGAACTAAACAACTTCTGGAAACTGTAATAACGACACAAACTCATAAAAAGCAATACAGACATATACTCAAGTGAATTAGCTCCAGCTACGTGCTTTTTTCTCTTTGTGATGAATACTTAAATGCAGGCAATGTTTTTGTGGCATATTGTGTACGCGGTTCTTGATGAGGCCCTGTGGTACCTTATTAAGCCACAGCTAACAAGAAATGTTGCCTTTAGCCACCCAATATCTCAAATATTCCTTGCAGAATAATGCATCCCCTTATATGATGTTGATCTTTTTGTATAATATCTATGTTATTGTTACAGTCCGCTATTTTCTTTCACCTGAGGTTACCTGATAACTATTATTGTTTAGTTGTATTTCCCCAGTTGGCTGCATGGGGCTGAGGAGAGGATAGTGCGTCTGTGGATGTCTGTGTTCTTTTCCAAAACTAGTGTAGATGCTTTTGTTTATGTTGCGTGTGCCCTCACGTCTATATGTCAGTGTATGCATGCGGCCATATATTGTAGTCTGGGCTTGTGTGGGAACAAGTGTGTACTAGTGTGTTGCTGGTGATGTTAGCTTCCTGAGGCTGATTACCACCCTCTTCCCAGCGCCTTGTTTTTGCCCGTCTCTCCGCCTGTGTGGAAGTTGTGTGGGCACCCTCTGGATTGCCTCACCGCCGAAGCATGCCGGACCCTGTTATCCAGCTATCCATCTGTGTTATTGATTTTTTTTTTCCTCTTTGTAGAGTTTCATCTTTCCTCCACTTTTCTATAGAACGAGGGAGAGCGAGAGAGAAAGGAGGGGCGAGTATGGGAGCAGAGATCTGAGAACTGGTAGAAGAAGGGGGAAGGAGGGATGGAGCAGTGGAGGAGCGGAGCAGTGGTGGGGCTTCTGAGGGTAGGGGTGTAAGAGGTTGGGTGGGTGGGGAGGGGGGGGGGCACTCAGCCTGGACTATGGATGAGCAGAGAGAAAGAGGCGCTCTTGAAGTGTTGGAGCTTTTTTCTCTCTCTCTTCGTTTCTCTCTATTCTCTTGGGAGCGCCCCCTTCCTCCTCCGCCTCCTCCTCCTCTCCTTCCTCCTCCATCCTGCTCCGAGGCGCCTCTGGTACACACGCTCCACTCGCCGCCCCCCCCCCCCCCCCTCCCCCTCTCCTCTTCCTCCTCCTCCTCTGCCTCTCGTTCCGTCCGCCTGCCTGCCGTCTCTCCTTCCCGGGGGGGCTCGGGCAGTGCTGGCGGCGCAGCCGTGATTTGCAGGAGATTTGTCTAAGTGAGAAGCAATTAGTGTGCCTAAGCACTGCTAATGTATGCATGCTGGGGCCGCCGCAGCCCCTCCTCCTTGGCGGTGCCAGGCCAGGCCAGACCAGGGCATCATTGGCGTTCTTTCTCCCTGTCCTCTCTTGTCTCTTTTCATCTGCAGACCGTCATCTTGCTCTCACTCTCCTTCAGATGACCCAATCCTCTCTCTGGTTCAATTTGCACCATAATTAGTAAACCAAGTGCGATGAAGTTTGTGTTATTTACTGTGTCACGTTATTGAAATTATTCAAATGTATGCAACCGTATACATAATTTCTTCCAGTCTCGAAGCTTCTGTAATAAGTAAGCGGGGCAAAGTGGGGTTGTGAACCTTTTACCTTCTAAGCTTCATGGAGATGTCCTTCATCTTCTCGTATGTTTCCATTGTAGATTTGTAAGAGGCCACACTGATGGTGAGTGCTCGCCAAATTTGAGTGCAGTAATCCATACACTTGAGTATACACTCAAATAAACACACATACACATCACAAACACACATGGTGGGTGGTAGGATTCCCTTTGAAACATGTGGTGTAAAAAGGCTTGTTTGTGAGCGTGCAAGCATGAGGGACATTCTGCATGCTGCGACTACTTGAAGACGAACTTTGGCCTTTTCTACACGTTCACTTTCTCTCACTGAGACAAAAACAAGATTAAGTCGGCTCGTCTCTACGCCGCACTGACTGCCTTCCAAGTGGGAGCCTACACGGACCGTGGGTGGTTTTGGAGCGAGGTGCTCGTTAATTAAAGATAGGCTAATTACTGGCGCTTCTTAGCCTGGCTTTTGCGGCGCCGATAAGAGGATAATCCTGGAGAGAAAGGCGGAGATCGAACTGGTCCCCGGTAGACCGGGCCTCCTGCTCGACTGGGCTGGGAGAAACCCCCCCCTGCCTCCAAACCCCCCCGTCCTGCTCCGCTTCTTTAAAGAGCAGGACTTGCAACCAGAGAGTATAGAATATTCAAGCAGGCTGCACTTCAGCAAGAGGAAGCCTTCATAAAAGACATTAGCCACCGCTTGTTAGACTGAGGGTTGCTGAGGCTATTTTAAAGCAACATCCACCGGTTTAGCTGAATTTGGCTAAGAAAAAGCGTCATAGTGCATTTCAATGTTACAATTACTTTGTGATTCCTGTATGGGATTTTTTCACTTTTGGTGACACCGTGAGGAAAGTCTTGAATTCATCAGCGACAACAGCGTTCCTGAAACATGTTCATTTAGTGCCTTGCTAAAAAACCCTGCCTGTCTGCTAATTTGGATGCTCGTTTATGGTTATATTAACTTGTTTATATTAACTTGTTTATGGTTAAGGAGCCTTTCCCTCATTCCAGAAACACATACACACATGCATGGATTTAAGTAATCACATTTACAATCCACCTCACACTCGCATGACTCAAAGGTTGCATGACCCGACGATCACTCGCATGTCTCTAACCCATATTTTGTCATGGGGAGTTAGCCATTAGCACTTGCTGGGCTGTTCCCATATGCTGGGCCTCCACAGATCTATAATTCAGGGGTGGCAGATGTCCCAATGCATTATTCATGAGTGCCGTTCCATGCCGGGCTCACAAGTGAGCCAGCGGCAGAACCGACACAAGGTCCTTGCTATAGGAGGTCTTTTCCACGTTGACCTGCGAGTCGACTTCCTTACAACTCCTTCTGCAAAAAGACTACAGTGAGCTTTCAGAGGCAGAGCAGCAAGTTGCTCTCTCAGATGACAGAGAGCATCATGGGATTCGAAAGCTACATGAAGGCTGTTGATATTCTTCGGCTTACTACGCATAATTGTGATGAAGTCATGAATATTTTTTTAATAGACACATTGATTTTACATGTCAATTTACCTTTTACAGGGGGTGATACAGCCTGCGTAGTTGTATAATGTCTTCTTTGGCCCTTGAGGAGCTCAATCTGAGAAAGGGTTATGGGAAGTGCAGGATCTAGCTTTTGGGCTAAAGGTCAGGACATCTGGCACTGCATTGATTTTGAATTTTATTGTCAACTTGAAGCTTAATATTGCTTCACAGAGGCTTTTTTAAAGGGTTAGTTCACCAAAATGTAACAAAGGAAAACATGTTTTTCTCTTCCCTGTTGTGGTATCGAGTGTTGTGAACCTCGCTCTCACTGCACAGTGACAGACAGTAACAGTCATCTGAACCAGCCACAGAATTAGACCCAAAAGTTAAATTAAGAAATCGTTGGCAACATGTCTTTCGATAGAGAAAGTCCCTGATAATCCACCAAACCCGACAATGTTCATGGAGATTGTTTTTGAAGTAGAAAATAGTTCCGGTGACAGTTGATGTTTATTTTTTGTAATTTGGCCTGAAAACTCTCCACCTCCTCTTATTACACCGAGGACTGTGAAACACAGAATAGAATATTCTAGCTGCTTTGGAGCAGAGGAAGAGGTTGGATTTTGCGTATGTGCATGAGTGAAGCATCTCCTCTGTAAATCACACCTACATACCTGGAGGAGACAGCAGCGTTGTGTGCTGATACCCTCAAAGAGTGGGAGATAAAAACACACACACACGCACACACACACACACACACACACGCATACGCACACACATACACACATGCACGCATGCACACACACTCACACACACAGACACAGACACACACACAAGATCACAAGCTGCCGCCAGCGCCAAGCCTGGCCGGCGCTGAACCGGCAACCCGATACCTCCTCCGGAGCCGTGCGAAGGGGGAGTGTTGGTGTGGGAGAGAGGCTTCCATAAAGTCTGTCCCGCCGGTCGGCTGTAACCTGAGCTCCAGCAGACAGCCGCGGTGCCTTGCAGTCAGGCACAGAGCTGTGTGTGTGTGTGTGTGTGTGTGTGTGTGTGTGTGTGGAGTGCGAGGGGATGAGGGACATGCTACCACACGCTTGTTACCACGCTTGGGATCAGGCCTATGTGCAAGTGTGTATTGCGAACACTGCCGTTTGTTTCTTACAACTTCACACACACACACACACACACACACACACACACACACACACACACACACACACACACACACACAGAGTCATTTTAGCATTGTGTTATTACATCCATTCTTTTTCCCGTTGACCCTTTCTCTCTCTCTCTGAAAGTGTTACAGGTGACGGGACCTTCGTCACTGTGTTTTTCTTTCCTTCAGGCTTTAGACCTTTTTCCAATATCGTCTCCCTTTTTCACCCTCAGTGAGCTTCCAACGTGACCGTCATCCAAAACATAAGACGTCAGCGAGCAGAAAACTGCCGTCAGCTGCCATATTGCTTGGTGTTGCTGCCAGGGTGCTGCCAGGGTGCTGCCCTTTACGGATGTGAGCGTGGTGTGAGCTGGATTGGAGGAGGAGTGTATGTATGTGTGTGTGTGTGTGTGTGTGTGTGAGGTGGGGGGCGGGGGGGTGATCGTGCATGTCTCTGGTCTGGCAGTGGGACAGGAAGCCTTTTGTGCGGTTGCAGTGGGTGAGGAGGTTAACTGAGCCACGGCAGAGCCAAGGCGCTGCCTGGGATATTGACAGGTTGGAACCTGAGGGCTCCTGCAGGATAGGAGCACACTGCCAGAGGCTTGGTTACCACCACCGCCTGCCTGCCTCCCAGGGAGGGAGGGGGTGTGAGATGGAAAGACTGGGTGAAGGGAAGAGTCGGGGAGTTGGTTTGCCAAAGGGACTAGAAAAAGAGGATCATGGGAAGGACACGCCATGGTAGTGATTTGGCTGAGCTGTATGGTTACAGCCGGTATCACAATATTAATCATACTTTTTTTCTGATAGTGATACATAAAACAAATGGCAAATGGGTGCAAAATCAAATTATTTATTATTTTAATTGATATTTATTGCAATAAAGCATGTTCAACTGTCATGGTTTACACCAAACCAAACTCTTTAAATGTGTAAAGCAAAACCTTGAGTAACTCTTTTGTTAGTTTAACATTCTTTTGACATTTTAGTTTGAATCATTCATAAACAACACAAACAGATCAAATCATCAGCATGTAATACGACTGAAAGTCAATAAATAGAATCAGACCTCGAGAGTAATGCAAAAAAATGCGGTCATTTAAAAAAAAAACGGATTTCAAGCAAGTCAACTTAGTTAACAGCTTTTAGTGAAGGATTTGTTATTGCTCCGTCTTTACGGAGCTCCACTTTGCTGCTTTTGCTCAGTAAGAAGCTGAGGCCTGTGTGGTTCAGGGTCATTCGCCATGGTAACGGAGGACCCGGTCAAAAGGTGATTGGCTCAGCTGAGGAGGGTGCTGGCGGCTGTTTGTTGATCCTCTGATAGGGGTGACCTAACCCTGACCTCCACACAAATCAATACTGCCTCCTTAAACTTCCATTTGTCCTTGTTTGCTCGTGCTCACCTCCGATTGGGAGCAATTAAAATAGAAGAAGTTTTTAGCCAAAATTGAATATGAATAGGAGGAAGCTTGTGCATTATTACTTCCTATTAGTTGGTATAAATGCAAATGAATCGCATTATCGATGTGTATATTTTATACATTCCTCCGGTAAAGCTCTCAGAAGACAATACATTGTATAGAGTTACTGTACAGCATTTAGATGAACTATGGCCTTTGTGTGAAGAAGGTGAAGTTGATGAATTTCCAGTCACACTATGATTTCAGAGAATACTGTGTTTACAGAGAACCTGTGTGGTGAAGGGAGTCCCTCCAACGCAGGAAAGCCTTTGAGAAGCTCCTTCCTGTCTCTTCACCTCCTCTTCATTGCACTTTTATTTCTCTCTCTTCTCTCACCCCCTCGTTCTCATTTTCACTACCCATAATCCCCGGTGTGGCCTATAAGGTTAGTGTGTTCCTCTGCTGAGCAGCCGGGCTGTGTGGGCTCATGTTTTTTTTTTTTTGGGTACCTCTTCTCCATTCTGGGGTCACCCTTTTCCACTCCTCCACACAGGGAATCACCTCACATTGTGGGTAGCTGCACTGAAACTTTACAGTCTTCCACAGTGTGCGAGGGACGCGCAGCGCTGTTAGTTCACAAAACTGACAGGTAAAAATATAAAGTAAGCCTCTGAGCATCCTTGTTACTGTGTATCAGACTCAAGTTTCAGTACTTTATTGCCATTTCAACGTAGACGGCAGGAATTTGCTTCAGTGCTGCTTAGGTACAAAATGTAAACAGCAGCCGACAGTTGCTGCACAAATCCGTCCACAGCGACTGTCATCGTCCCGACAGGGACATGTCTGATAATCCTAAGAATCCTCCGAGTGACAGCCTATAAGTGTAACTTTGACAAAATGTGTGATAGATAACAGTATTTTGGAGGTACCAGAGGTAAAAGTATGTCTGCTACCTCCTGCCTGATACATCAAATACATGATTTTTCATGCAATGTAAGTATTGTATTAGATGAAATAGGGACAGTTTATACAAATAAAGACATTTCCTGTAAAAACAGGTCATTTGTGTTTATTTTTAAGAATTGTTCACCATTTCACTGAGCAATTCCATCTATAAATGAGGTTAATTTGTACAAAAATGTAGTAAAAAATACAAGAATACAATAAAATCGCAAAAATAATGGATAATAGAAAATTGCTGCCATAATGCCTCAGCTTACATATATACTTTAACAAATATGTATTTAACTATAGTATTACTAAATATTTGTTATAGTTTCATGTTAAAAATCCTCTGATGAAAACTCTGCTAACAACATAGCACCTGACATGCAACAGCACCTTGTTATTTATCTAACAAACTGAGTTTCTATCTATGCCCAGAAGAAGGAGAAGAAGGAGAAGCAAAGGTGTAATTAATAACATAAATAACGACTCCATTCAATTTAGATGACCCAGTTTCCAGGTCCTGGTGTTGTGCGTGCTGGCTCACACTGTCACAGCTGACTGGGACACTTAATGAAATTAAGCCATCGTTAATGGACACCTGTTTTTTTTCTGCTGTAAAGCGTCAAATTGTCTGCTGTGAAAATGTTTTATGTAGATTAATAACTGATAGCAACATTAAACATAAACATAAAATAGAGTAAAGTCCCTTCCTGGTTTCACATTTTTGTCTACTTCGGTTCAATCTATGTTTGTTTTTCACTTTCTCTGCCCGTGAGCCTTCCTGTGAGCAATCAATCGCTTGCTCTGTCCTTGTTTTCCTGCTGAAGCTCCTGTGATAAAACACATCACTTCCTCCTTGCCAGAGCATTTATACAAGAAAATGGTCACTGCTTAGAAACGTATCACTCACTTGTGTTTATATATATATATATATATATATATATATATATATATATATATATATATATATATATATATGATGGTATGATGGACATCTATTCGGAAATGTCACAGATTAGTAGTGTAACTCTGGTGTAACATACTGTCTGAGGAGGCCTCTGAAAAACGTTTTTAGCAACATCTAACTTACATCACTGTACGACTAAATATCAGAATACAGCTTCTTCTGGCCCGTTTCAGTAGATGTGTTGTCGATTGTGTATTTATGTGTGTGTGTGTTAAAGTAAATGATCTCCAGAGAGTTTGGCTGTCGTGGCGTTGGGAGGGCTGCGTCGTGGCCGTGGCTGCGTGGAGCAGCAGCACAGGAAACGCGTCAAAGTGCTGAGAGCTAACTGGAACCAGATGTATGAGGCTGCCGGCCGGGGGATTCTCACCGTGGAACAAGAGCGTCAGCGGGGGAAGTTCACTTCCCCCTGACTGTCTTGCTGTCTTCTATCGTCTGTCGCTCTGAATCTTTTGTCTTTGAGTTGTTTCCTCTTTTCTCTCTGTCGAAACGACTTGATTCAGCAGTTGTTTAGCAGTTGAAGCAGTTGAGAGACTCTGCAGCTGGAGATGAATAAAATAGCAAAGGCTAGAGAAGAGAGAGAGAAAATTATTTTCCATTATTTTCTCTGCATATTTAAGTAGGGTTCTTATGTGGAAACTCAGTACTGAAAAAGATTCAAAAATGGGAGAAACTATTATTCATATCATTAAAAATATATAAATATGCAATTATTTTCAAGATTCAGTATGTGTGGCAGTTTTTAGTTAGAATACAACATAACAGCTCATCTCACACAGCCGATATAACCAGGCGTACTCCATTCTAGTTTACTACCCCATGTCTTTGAAGCTCTCCGTAGTGGGAGATGGAGTTGGCCTGCTTTCTATGCCTGGGAGCATTGCCTGCCCTCCTCCGCTTCACTGCCCCCTGACTTTCTCTCACATACAGTTCAGACACACACACACATGCGCATTTAAGCACACGTGCACACACACTCAGGCATACACTTAACTTATTCACTCATGCACAGCAATCATGCATGGCACGTGCACACACATGACGACCAATGCACCGCTGAGGCTGTGTGTGCAAGACTCCAGCTGAGCCTCGAGTCTACCCAGGGCTGCTGACGGCTCGCCTCGGTCTCACTTCAGTCTCTCTGCCATTGGCGGATGCCCTAACACGGGCCACTCGGCAACAGGGACAACAACACACACCCACACACTCTCCTGCGGTGACAAATGTTCTATAATATCAACTTCCAACTGATAGACTGACAAACAACAACAACTTGGGTGGCACTCTGAAACAAGACAACAATTACAGATCATAAACATAGGCCAGTGTGTTGAGGGCGTGCTTGTAGATGCACGTCTATCAGAGGCAGTAAGATGAACGATCCATCACGGTTTGGTCGGAGCTTTTTTTTCTTCTTTTTCTTCGCTGCTTCGAGGTGAATCAGCGCAGCCTGAAGGTCCTGGATAGCTCTGGGTGAGAGCGGCTTTCAGCAGGCTGTTAGTCTTATCATCACACACACACACACACACACGCGCACGCACACACACCGACACGCGCTGTCCCCTCTGACCCAGGCCGTTTCCTGCCCCTGGCTGATCTATTGGTTGATGCCTGCCCTGTGACTGCAGAGAAAGAGAGAAAAAGAGGAGGGGAAGTTTGTGTGTGTGTGTGTGTGTGTGTGTGTGTGTCTGTGTGTGTGTCTGTGTGTGTGTGTCTGTGTGCGCTTACGGCCTGTCCCAGCGAATCGATATCCGCCTCGTATCCGTGAGCTGTGCCTGACCTCTGGCCGACCTTGCTCAGCATTGGTGGTTGGAGCGTGTTTTTTTTGTTGGGGTCTGAAAATGTGAGAGGCACATGGAGTTTTACCCCCTTGCTAATAGAGGTCCGGAGCCACGGAAGAGTGTGAAAAGTCCTGACTTAAATGTACCAGTCTGACGAGGCAGCAACAACGTATCCGAGAAATGGTGAAATATCAGGAAATACTTGGAGTAGTTGCCATCATTTCACAGTTGGTCAAAGTATAGTTCAAAGTATTTCCCCAGAGATTAGTCTTGCGAGATTATAAACTGCAACAATGAATATCAGTAATGTATCTCTGCAGAGAGACTTTGGTTTTAAAGCTAGCAGCGGAATCATTCATACCCACGTGTTGTGGAGGAAAGTTTACCTCAATTTTTACTTTACATTTTATATGACCCTGCTGTGCTCATGGCTGAGATACTAAAAGCCTCTCAGATTGTGTGTGTGTGTGTGTGTGTGTGTGTGTGTGTGTGAGTGAATACGTGCATGTGCCTGTATGTGTGAGGCCAACACAGAACTTGCCTTGACGTTAGTTGGCTAGTTGGACTCAGCCTTGCGTGTTGTTGGTGTGTGCTGATAGAGGCTCCAGCTCCCGGGCTGAGTGGGGCTGCGGGTGCTTGCCGCCGCCGGCACTAATTGAACCCTGCCGCTAAGGTAAGGGAGGGGGGAGGGGGAAGGAGGGAGGAGGCTGTCAGCGAGGGAGGGAAAAGGAAAAAAAAGAGAGGGAAGGAAAAAAAGCGTGGTGAGGGCGAAGTGCCCCTGGGGGGTTGGGTCCCTGCCTGCCTTTCGTTCTCCAGCTCCCCCCCCCCCCCCCCCCCTCCCCTCCCCAACCCGCACCTCCCCCTCCCCGTCTAAATAGCCGTGCCGGCGCTCCAGGGCTTCCTGCGCCTTATCTGCTGATAATTGGGCACTGGAGCTCCACAGCTCGCTTATGAAATATAGATTCCTGACGGAGAGGAAGGATGGGGGGAAGGAGGTAGGTTGGTGGAGGGAGTGTGCATGCAGAAAAAAAGCCCCTGGTCGTATCAGAGAGTGCGGCGCCTCGTCGGCTCCTCGGTGTTGCTCTGGCTCGTTTAGCTCACTGTAGTCGGGGCGAAGGCCTCTGCGCCGAGCAGCCCACACTGTCACAGACAATTGAAAAACAATGCTTTGTTCCTATTGTTCGTTGCACCCACAGGGTTCAAAGAGCTATACATTGCGGGGGTGAATGCTTGTTGTGTAGTTTGTCGCCGAGCATCTGAAACATTGTCAAGCCCTTTCGAACTGCGGAGAATCGCCCCTTGTGTAACACAAAACTCACAACTCTACAGTTCCTGTACCCAATTTTCAATACTGGAAATGGTGTGAATGACTTGCCTGCGTAGTTACAGTGTCATTTGAATACCCTGATGAGGGTACAGTGTGTTATGAAACTCAGTATTCCTCCGTGTATGAATGGAAGAGGATGTTTTTTTTTCTGCAGTGAGGTTGGGACGCTATTTGCAGTCTCATGGGGGAATGTTATTGGATCACAACAAAGAGACCAAATCCCAGAGAGAAGAGCTGTGAATACTCTGCTGGGTGCTCAACATATTGATCCTTCTTAACCAAGACTAGTTTGATCAAGGTTGTTCATTTAGAGTTTATAACCGGTATCTATTCTATATAATAAATATATTGTTACCTCATGAGTAAGGAATTACATTCTTTCTCTAAAAATGAACTATTTTGTAAGTAAATGCCCCATACTTTGCTTGGCGGTCATGACTGTTAGTGGGTCTTTCTGAAAGTCTCTTTTTGAAATTAATTTGTGTTGATACAAGGAGCAAACGGCTCAAAACTATCGCCTCATTTACAGCTATTATTCAAAAGGCTATTTGATTATAATAAAAAAAAAACATTGGTGTTTCTTGTCTTTTCTACAAACCTAATGTCACCTGTCCTCAAAATGATTTCAAACACACACCTGCACACACAGGTCTGTGCATGTCCCAATTAGTCAGTGAGAGGTTGGGTCAATGAATATACAGCTTCCTGCTTGGCTGTAAAAACAGGTTGGAAGGCGAACGACTTCTGCAGCACTGTGGTCTTAGAATACAGTCGACTAAATGCAGGCTATATAAGTTTTCTTAACTTCACTATGTTGAACACTTTTTGTTTTAAGGCAGTCAGAAAAAAAAAATGGCCCGGGCTAAAGCAATCTAAGGAGTGATTCCCCTCTGTAGCCTTACCTCTGTGCATTTCACTTTCTCTTTTAAACAATTCCAGCTCACGTTTAAATTGTGGCCAAAAGTCGTAGAAACCTATCCCCCGAGTAACGGCTCCATCATTACATTTGCCAGAGTAACCACAAGAGTTACATGTTTTTCACCCAAACCACCTTTATTTATGGGACACAAAGACCAGCACTGTGTTCCACATTGATCTTGGCACGGACACGGCACACTCTCTGTATCATTTCCCTCGGATCACTAGGGCCCTATTGGTCAATAGCAATTGCAATACCCTGCTCTATGGGCCAGACAAATTCATTTCAATTACAATTAGCATGGAGGCCTAGCGGCTGATTTATGGCCTTGTTTTCCTTCCCGTGCCTTCCCCCGTGCATTAATCACCCCTACACCGGCCCGCGTGATCCTCACTTCATCTACCTGCCAAGGCAGCCGCCCTGCCGTGCATTCCTGGATCCCCTCCCCTCTTCTTTAACGCCCCAACCCCTGTCCTCTTTCCCTTTGACCGCGGGTACCAGTGGGTGTCCTTACCTTGCACCTGACTCCGACCAGGGAGCAGGGCTGCACTTAACTTAGTATTGGGGCGTCTGATTGGTACTCATTCATCATGTGCAATGAACAGATGGTCCTTGGAAAAAAAGTGCATGAAAAGCTGTGGTTTTATGAGAACATTCAAATTTGCAAAGTTTGCTTTTTTGGAATTTCATCCCAACAAATGCAGCATTAAGAAATATTGCAAACATACATGCAGGCTACACATCTATATACATACATATATCAATAGAAAAAGGGTAAATCAGATGTCATGCTATTACCTGATTAACATTAACTTTTTTATGGACTCTGCTCATGTGGAATTTCTCTGTCTTGACTGGGAAATTACATTCAACCACCTCACACTCTCATCCTTCCTTTGACATTTGGTTGCCATCAGTTGGGGATTAATCAGGCCTGTTTTAGATAGTCTGGAAACGGTTTGGGACAGATCAGTGTCTCTCTATCCTCCTGTGCTGTGTCAGAGGCTGAGTCATCTGGGGCCCGGTGTTTCCACTGGGACAATGCACCAATCCTTGGTGGCCACACTCAGGCTTGTTTATACGGCCTCGTCCGCGGCCTTGTGGATCTGGCAGCAGCTCTCTTGCTTCCTACCTCTGTCCCCTTCCCTGCTCCTCCACCCTTTGCCGTTCTACCTCAAAGGCTTGGCGTGTGTTTTTGTGGGTCGGGACACATTGACCAAGGCAATGGTGTCTCTGTGGAAAGTCAGTAAATTCAGAGGGCCAATAAAAACATACGGCCGTGCGCTGCTCAGGGCAGACTAAACATCTGTTCGCACAACATCCTGACGAGAGCTTCGCCGGTGGGTGGGCTGTGTGCGAGCATGTGCATTAACTCGTACCTGTATGAAAGCCGTTACCCCAGGTAAAGGAACATTAAACCTAGATCACCCATTTTTACTGGGTTACTATATATGTAGAAACCAGATGCAAACAGTGTTAAGCTCCTTTTTGAATCCGCTTCTCTGAGTGTCAAAGGGATAGATTTATTTTTGTAGGGTTGTGACGTACTTACAGCTAGTTGGTGGGTGATTAAGAGATAAGAAGAAGAAAAATCAGAGTTTTATTAAATCAACCTTAAGAGCACTTCAAGATCACTGAAGTAGATTAACTTTATAAATCAACTTTACACAAATAAGCTAAATTAAGACGACCAGTCTACACAATGCTGACAATTGACACACAAGATCGTGGACTCGGTTTTAGAACTGTTTAAAACTAAGTTTAAGTCTACAATATAATGTTGGGAAGCTACTTAGAGGGTGCAGTGAGCTACCTTTTACTCCACATTAAATGAAGCTTCACTACACTGAAGCCGCTTCTCAGGCAAGCTAAGCTACAAAAAGCTACAACACCATGGCAAAAGCAGTTTAACTACATCAAACCTTTCTCACATGCATCAGCACAAAGATTGACACGTGGTGTCATCGTTATATGGAAGTGCACTCATACTTTACACGTCTGATCTTTAACTGTTTTATTTCAGACTGCAGCGGACAGCTCCACTGTGCTTGAGCTTCAGAAAGGCTTGGGAAAATGTAGCTTGTGTGGACACTACCTCACTACTCGCTCAATAAAACAGATTAGCTACTAAAAAAGCTTTTTGATTAAAAAAAACAGCGACGTTACCATCCCTACTGAGAAATGTAGTGAAACCAGTATCGCTGCTGCTTGAAGTGCAGCTGCTACTCAACACTGATGTTACACTTAGAATATTTGCGCCGCTTCACCTTGCTCTCTCAGACAGACTTTTCCAACGGCTAACCGAAGCCTTTATATCAATCCATGCTCTCTCCAAAGCCACCGACTACTTTGACAAAGGCAGTAATTATACCTCGCAGTACACGGACGTTGCTGGTCGACCGCCTTTATTGGTTAGTTTCTTTGTGTGATTTTATTCCTTTAAATGGCCTAATGGTGATTTAGCTCACTTGCGAGATACACATAAGAACTATTTATTCATCACTCCCTCACATGTATTAACTGCATGCTTGATGTTGTTTTTTAAAATACATTAAAAAAAATTCCATATCTATTCTCTACTGGTTAATAGAAACTGGAAAAAAAGAAAAACCTATAAACCTTAGTAACTTCTTTACAATGTATAGGTATGAATGTTAGTAAGTATATCGGACAGAAGACCCAACAGTGTATGAGAGGAGGGGGTTCTTCCTGGTTAAGGGAAAAAAAATCTAAAATAATTTTAGTTCCTTTATGGTTTATAAATGATTTGCAAAGCACTTTCAACAAGGGCTCTAAAAGTATATTGTGATATGTAATATTAAATAAAATGTGACGAGCAAGTGTGAAGTGAATGTTCAGCTCATTCTGACCACTGAAGTGATTTTGTGAGCCTGATTTAAATTTACCAAGAATTGTAGTTTTACATGTTTTCCTGGAGACCCTCTCCTTTCCCCATTTGTACATTTATTGAGTAGAGCAACATCATTTCAAAAGACACACTTTTTAGATCAAATATAACCAATAGGGAAGATATTAATCTATATTAATACAACAGCAACACACATTCTCTGTGGAAATTGGGGTTTGTGTCAAACTATTGTGGCTAGTCTTTGTTTTGCCTTTTTCAGAAGCAGATAATTATCTAAATCAAAATGTATTTATTTTGAATAATCCATCTTCATTTAGGGTGTACGATCCCATTCAGTGTGGATCCAATGTTTGGGGCCCGCAAGGAGCGCCGTCTTTTTATAAAATGGTATCAAACAGTCTTCCACATTGGCACTTTTTGTCCCGGGAGGTGATGTTGTCACCTGACCTTAACGTGACCTGAGCAGCCTCTCTTGTTTAACACCTGGGTGCTGAGTGAGGAGGTTCAGTCTCTCCCACACAGGAAGTCATCCCGTCATTACAAACAACACAAAAATCTGTTGGATAAGCAGAGGAGAGAAGGAGTTATGACTCCCAATTCTGAAATATCACCGGAAGCTGATGGATAAGCTGAGAAGAAAATTTATAGAGTGAAATGAATATTGCTTCTCCTGCTTTTGAAGTATTTATAAGGATGTTCTACTAAGACTGAACTTCACTCTCACAGACATGAGCAGCAGCCGTGGTAGAATTTATTTGACCCACTAGCGCTTTAGAAAATACATATTTGGATACAATTAAGGGCAGCAGAAAATGACCCATTAAATGAACGTGGAGGATTTCCTCTGATTCAGGCGTCCGTGCAGAGCAATTTTCATATTCCACTGATCAAACAAAACTACTTGTCATTAAAGCAACTGGTCATATGCCTCTCATACAAATACCCATCCAATCAAGCAAACGCTGTTGTCTTTTGATAAATGAATCATGTGCCAACTCACACAAAACCGTTCCTTTTCCCACACGTTCACATTCACAAACACACGGACATGTAGACAAGCATCGGTGCATACACACACGCACGTACACTTTTACAGACAGAGAGAATAAGCTACCCTGAGAGGGAGTGCTGTATTGGGTTTTCTTCAGGAAGTGCGGCTCCTCCAAAGCTCTGGTCAGATGAAAGGCGAAGAGCCGTATCGATCGGCCCAGAGCGGGGGTGAGGGGAGCTGGAGCGAGTGGTGTGTCTGCCTGATGCAGGGCTGCCAGCCAGGCGAGGAGCAAGAGGCCAGAGGGGTACGGTGGGCCGAGGGGGGAGGAGTGAGGGGGGCAGCGAGTTGTCGCTGTGGCCCCGTGGCTCCACCATAACCCCCTGGCCCCTCATGGAGAATGAACAGTGCATACACACACCCAAACACACACACACACATACGCACACAATGCCGGCACTAGTCTGCTGTTGTTGATGAGAGCTGTCAGAGAATGAAACAACATGGAGAGAGAAGCATACAAAACATTTTTCATGCGGGTATCTTGTAGGACTTTGTATAATATAACGTTTTTCAACAGTAATTTTTCAACCAATTTTTTATTCATTTATTAACAACACAGGCCAAAGTTCTTTAACGTCGTCTAAACTGTATTCAAGTCGCATAAGCACATCCAGCGTTTAGGAATCAAACAAAACTGTGGGTTCTAGTCCGTACGGGTGAGGGCATAGCCCCAAAGTAATGTTTGGTATTATTTACATGTTTTGTATGTTTCGTAGTATGCCAGCAGTGAGTGTTTGATATACAGTAATCTGTGCAAACTATGTGCTTATCTGTGTTTGGTACAATCAAGGCAGCCCTCAGATGAAATACAATTCTTTGGGATGGTAACAATGGCTTAATGTCCATGTGATCGAACAACACACACGCCTGTAATTTCATACTTTTTAACACGCGATCAAAGATAACTTCAGTTCTGCAAACGTGAGATGACCTTATATTCTGTACTCTTACGTCAAAAAATAAAAATATTCAAAGAGAGGCAAAAAATGTAGTTTTATAAAAGTAGCTGACAGTGAAAATCCTCCAGTACAGAACATTAAGCAGTGAATAGTCAGCCCTCCTCTAGGCGTTAGATGGTACCGCCATGGGCACACTTTAAGTGAAAACCATTTTCTGGATGGGCTGTTTAAATAAATAAAAGTTAAACAGTTGACAGTTATTTTACATCTCAAAATCATGTGATGTGAGCAGCTTCTGGCTCATATAGCAGTAAAGTCTTATCCCACTGCTCAGTCTGTGTCTCTACAGCGGAAACGATCCGTGTCAAACAAACCACACTGAGGTTGGTTTGACCTGCCAATACATACGTTTGTGTTTTTCACTTGGAAAAGATGTAGAAAATAGAAAAATGCTTGCCCCTGGCATGTATAAATTCTCCCCCAGTGTCTTATCAGATTCATTTGAGCCAACACAGGACCATATGTGGACTTGGGCTGGGCGTGCCCGACCCTCTGCACTTTGTGCCCCGAGGGAGAGATCGGCCAGGGCGGCTTGCTAATTGAAATGTGTTGGCGACTCATCGACGTCTCAGCTCCAGTTTCAGGGCTATTTCGAACCGCAGTGCTGATTGCTGGTTTCACATCACACAGGAAAAAAAAAATCAATAGTAGCTGGGAGAGCGAGGGTTTATTCTTTGCTAGCAGACATTAATGCTTTGCAGAGGAGCGTTTGATATTTATCATTTGTCATTTCGTCTCTGCAGATCAACCTGAGCAGAATATATCTAAATGGCTGATAGTTTCCAAATTTGGTTTCAATGTTCAGATCTATAGAGCAGTGTTCACAGGGTGGAGTTTTTCTTCTTCTTTTTCCTCAAAACTATTCTGTTTTTATTTTGTTTTTATTGTTGCATGGTTTCAACAGAGAGAAACACGTGTGACCTTTGGGGATCACCAAAGAGGCCTCGTTGTGGAAACATGGCTCATATGATTTTACAGGGTCTTTGATTGTGCTTTTGAGACAACGCTTTTTCCATCGGCATCAGTGTGCACGTGGACCGTTTTCCAGTGTAGATTGGTGGCAATTAACACTTTTTAGTAAGTGATCATGTTGCAGGGCTAATATAACATTTGTGATTGGAGGGCTAGTTTTACTTCCTAAAACCGCTTATGTCCTATTTTCTTTACAAAAATAAAATAATACAGATACTTTAAAAAATGTTTCAAATGTTAGAACCGACTGAGTCCACTTTGCTTCGCCACTAGGTATCGGTGATTTTCTTAAACATTATTTGATGTCCAAGTCCTCACCCCTTAGATCCTCAAATGCATTTCACTGAATAACTGGACAACAATGTCTGCCTTTAATAGTGGTGGTATGTTGGTCATTGTTTTGATCGTATGTTGCTAGGAGCCTAATTTGGTATTAGGTTCTGGTCATAAATGGTACTGCCCATGTGAATTGTGTTCTCATCGCATTGTTTGAAATCACCAAGTCGGATCTCTTGAAGGCTAACGTAGCCCACTATCTGGGCTTTGGCTGCTGGTGCTGCTACCCTTCAAACACAGAGTGAGCCCTTTGAAAAATGGATTGCGGAAGAGATAAGAAATAATTTATGTTCCTATCACTGCCTCGCACAAATATGGCGGGGAATACTGTGCCAATAACTCCCACAAACTCAGAGAGGCACGCTATCTTTTACTGCACAAATTATTAACGGCGCTAGGGAGGAAGGGGAGACGCTGTGCATTTTTTTTTTTGCTAGATAGACCTGGCTCATTGCTCGTTGCAGCTTTGAATTCACCACAATGCTTTATAAAAAAAGATAAGGACCACTAAAGTGAAAACTGAATAAACAATCATGTAGGATTTTTTCATTTTCATTATTTCCAATCTAAAGTTTCATTTGGACAAAATGAGAGGCTGTTAAATTATTATTTTCTGTGTGTGTGTTCATGCACTGTCCATGTGCTGTGCGTCTGTGTGTGAACAGGGAATAGAAGGAGGAGGGGAGGGAGTCCAAAGGGGAGTGTTGAGGGAGGATACTCGGGGTCGGGTGTCCGCTCGCCTCTGTCGGCTGGCGTTGACAGCTACAGACGCTGGTCTAAAATGAGAATCCTCTTGGGCCGCCTGCCTGCCCATCCAGCAAGAAAATAAATCCCATGTGGAAGAGCCGCTGTGTGGGATCACAGACAGCCGCCTGACCCCCCAGATCCGCCGGGGGAGGCCAAGGGCGCCGGCACGACAGCATAACACCCCCACCCCCACCCCCACCGCTCCACCCCCGCCAGGGTCTAATGTTACTCTGCCTGCTTGCCAACTCTGAAATTTTGGAGTTAGAGGATTGCGTTGGTCCCACACTAGTTCAGTTTTAAAAAAGATTTTTTTGGACATTTTTGGATGAGTGCTAGGGTGAAGCTTTAGCTTAAGGCCTAGGTTATACCACAAAAATAGCACCAAGGTCTGTGCTTACAGAGCCGTGCACTGTTAAAATGTTTTGAAACCGAAATCGAAGGGGAAATTTGACTTAAACCTTATTGAAAAAGGGGCGGGTGCAGTTGCTGGTGTTCGGAGACTGCACACAGTGGCCAAAAGACACAGCCTGCTGTGCAATTAGAGACACATACGGAGAATAAAAAGTTTTGAAAAATGATGTGGTGTTTCACACGGCCACCAGACGGAGGATATTGAAATGCCAGATTTGGTGCTTTCCTTTGTCAGAATTTCAGCTCTCTGATCTACATTTTTCCTCTTCTAATGTATGATGTTTCTCCATGTCTGCTAACTGCTAAGTACACTCAGAGCCCACACACTGAATCCCCTGAAACATTTTCTGATATTAAATTCCACAAATTCCAATTTAAGGGAGCTAATCTCCCTCCAGGACCCCTGAGAAGTATCGTGTCTCAATACAATGAGAATGAGTCAGCAAAAGGTAGCAGGGGAGCTAATAGATTTAACGAGTATTAATGACTCCACCAGAAGGCTGACCTGAAACGAGAGGTGTTGTCTAGCTATTTCCACCCTGAGTTGATCAAATAGTGAGGAAATTGTGAACCATGAAATATGAAATTGATCCCCTCTAAGGAGTAGAGCAATGTGACATCTTCATCATGACATATATTTGGTACTTTACGTCCATATTGCAATTGCATATTTGCCTTTTACGCAGTGAGGCAGAAGTAAGGTCTGGGTCTGGGTGGTGGATGAGGGTGTAGCTGCAGCATGTACAATTCACACAGAAGAACACAGTTTGTGTCACAGACCGGCTATTAATATCTACTTTTTGTTCAGCTGTTTGTCTAATTGTAACAACAAATTTCCCCTAAACACGTGTTAAAGTGTTTACGCTACCAAAGAGGTAGCGTGCTTGCCTCACATCAACCGTAGGGGCCATGTGCAGATATCAATGTTCTTAACTGGTGGAGAGTCCAACCCTGACATGCTTTGCCTCCACATCAATACAATGGAAGTCAATGTTTAACATGGTCTCCTTACTCTAGAAATAGTGAAGTGAAACCAACTAACAGTGTGCTTTTCAGATTATCAAGAGAGATTTCCAATGTAATATTTCAATGCTGTAAGCACCTCAAGTGACATTCCACTCTTCATTTAGTAGAAACCTGAAAAGCAGGTGGGCTCAAAGCCTGCTGAGGTCAAACGCGCAGCTCGATAACACGCAGTACGTACGAACAAATATCATCATCACGTCTAGAATAAACTAACTATATTCAATCACAGGTCACTGACCTGATAATATGCTGCTGAGAACTATATACGTATGTATAGAGTGTATTCACCCACGTGACTACAACAAGCTTTGGCGGCCTTGTTGGGGTCCATGCACGGCATTGTTTTGCTGTGTTTTATGCCACTCTTCTTAAGAAATGACCGTTATATCCTGAAGGAGACACAATTTCAGTTCAGAACGGCGTGTCTTGTGATTATTGTATTGTGCCTTATTGTTGGATGTGGGACTGATTCAGAATATGGGTTTATCAGCTCAACAAGACAGGCTTGTACTTCAACTTGTCCAGCTTCTCAAATAATGCATCTAACTTACTTCGGTTTCACTCGGCGTATAAGCGTTAGGACTGTTCTCATGTGTTTCTGTTGATACATCGGGTTGTGGGCACCTTTCCATTGGCACACTCTCATAAATAATCTCCTTTAGTTTTTTCGCCGAGCAAAAATCGATGTCTTTCACTTGTGCAAAGGGAACTGTGGATGGAAACTTGAGAGAAAGCCATGAACATGGCAACTCCGTCGGGCGATGTCTGAAAAAAAACACTGACTACATGGGAACAGCACTTAGCACGGCCAAACAGTCACTGCTGGTCCCCTTGAATGAGCTGGAAGCGGCTCCATCCACTCGTCCTGGAGCCAGAGACAGCTGTATGCGACTACGGATTGTAGTATGAACCCAGACACGGGGCGCTTAATGTTCCGACATTTGTTTTATTTGTGGTATTCACACAACAAGCATAACACAGAAATAGTTGTTAATGTCTTTTGGTCGATAGCGGAAATGAAAACTGTTTCACAGGAACGTGACCGGGCTATGTGACGATGGCAACTAGGGGTAACAGGACTCAAGCCTCGCCGGCTTTCCGCCGCAACTGCTTGCGAAAAAGCGAAAAACGAGTTAACCACATAACATGTCGAGCGAGTAAAATTAGGGAAACAAGCGTTATGCGTTTGGTGTGAATTCGGCATAAGCCTGCAGACTTTTGTACGCCTTGAAACTTTCCTGTGTGTAAAAACTTGTCTGCAGTACGTAAAAACCATTGCCTCCCACTAGCAGCAGGCTAACTAGGTGGACCCCAAGATGGGCGATTGAGATGATGACGTCACGTGAATACGCTCGATAGGCTAGGTTTTGTAGATGTGAACTGAGCTCGACAGCCTGGGTTAGCAAGCGACTGAACCGCAAGTCAGACGTACAAATAGTGATGCCTTCACTTGCTGCTGGAGAATACATACGTAGTGGCATTTGAACTGTGACGCAATTAATTAACATATGGAAACAGTTTTAAAGAACTACAAAGTCTGCAATGATAATCTTTGAACCGAACAGAACGAAGTGATCAGTGGAAGCAAAGTGATTTGTGATTTCCAGCAGATAAAACAGCCTTCCGATATGGATGGGAAAATGTGCTAATTTGGCTCCTACAACTAGACTACGCTGCTAAAAAAGTCTACAGAAGTAGAACTGCTGGGTTAAATTTACACTAATTGGGATCAACCGCCAGTCTTTTGCTAAACGCATCAAGCAAAACTTAAGTTACTTTTTTCTTAACTTCCTCCAGCGACTTTATCCGCTCTTGGCTGTGTGTCTATGTGAGTACTGGACCAGGCATACTGCGTAGGCCTCCTAAAGAAATTCATACTCTGCTTTAAATAGTTAATTACTCTCGCCGTGTCTCCGGCGGTGTCTGGAGGGAGCGGGGGGGAGGGAGGGGACGACGACGCCGGAGCCGGAGCCGGAGCCGCTTCTGTCGGTCTTCCTTTCTTTTTTTTTCCAACAGGGGCAGGCCTATATATTTTGCAGCTCATGTCTGAAAGGCTGGCTCCAAGCGCCAGGGGTGGGCTCTCGCTCTCTGATGGTTTTCCAGTGAGTATTTGTCAGGTCAGACTGTGCACCGCCCGGCGGTCTCCGCTCCTCTCCCCGGGTTATTTATTACCTCTCTCCCCCGCCGGCAGCGCTGCGGCTCCGGGGCCGCTGCCAACAACGGCGCAGAGGCGGGGGCCGCGTGAGGGGGGTTCCCGTCGGACGATGAGGCCAAAGGAATGGACAGAATTTCCGGCTTATAACATGGCGTTATAGGGGCCGTCCTCGACATTTTGTCGTAAACATCCAGTATGGTTTATTAAACGAACTGGTCTGAATGGTTGGATTGTATATGATGTTCAGTCCCGTGTGCGTGTTCTTGTCATAACCCAGAAGTGACACATTGTATGGCTCAAATAAGCTGAACTAATTACTCAATGAATTGATTAGTAGAGCAGCAGTGAATGTATTTCCAAGAATGTTGATACTTTTAAGTCAATTGGAAGGATGTTCTGCTTTTCTAAAGTATCATATCACAGTAAATCAATTATGTTTGTGTTTTGGACTGTTGGCCACATGTTACAAGCAATTTGAAGTCACTTTTAAATCTAAATTATGACGCCAACATTTTATAGTGTGAACGATTAAGATATTAAGAGCATACAGATTAATCAATAATGTCAATAATCACCATGGTTAATCACCATAGTTTGTCCATGATAATGTTGATCCATGGTACTGCAATACAGGCAATTTGCATTATATTGGAAAACAGCCACCTACAATATCTATATGTGAAATAAACTATAGCTAATTGTCAGTATTTTATTGAAAGGGGAAAATTGACTTCCAAAATGGAAACAAATCCCAAAAGCAAGAATTATTATTAATTTTAGTAGAATAATTTTAGTTTCACTGAGTGAAACGGCTCCTTTTCAGTCATTACAGAAACATGAACACCATTTTATTTGAAGGTTATATAAACATAAACTGTTCAAAGATCTGGAGATAGACGAAACATATTGTGATGTTAAAGACAGTGTAACATTTGCTGTATGTGAACATTAGTGTAACATAACAATAATAATAACAACACAATGGAAGGAACCAGGTAATGATGTCTCTCAATATTCATTATTTGTCTCTTTGAACTTTTAATAGATTTATTTTCTTCTATGGATTTTGATGAAATGTGCCAATGCTACAAATAAGAAATAAACTAAAACTAAAGAGTGTTTACTGATGGGTTTGGTGTCAGACTCAGAAGAAAGTTGGTCTGTTGTAGACTCACCAGATGAATCACACTTGAAACTGCATTGAGGAATAGAAAGAGAAACTATAATAGGAGCTACACAGTGTCTTCGTCGCGAGTAGCTTGTATTTTTGCATTTTGAGTAAAAGGCACGTATTTTCCTTTAATTCATCCATCTTGCTGTGGAATCTAAAACCACACTTGTTCTTTTGAAGAGTTGTCACATGGATATTAATTTAAAAAAACTACATTTTTAAAATCCAAGCATGAAGGGTTTTATTTATTAGTTGGAACCTCATTCAGTTGTGACATGTGAGGGACACATAAACAATGCACGTTAGCAGAACATGGGTCATAACGAGATACCAGTTACTATAATATAGTTATTACTGATATTGGTATTTCCTTGAGCAGGTGTGCATTTTTCTGAGCTTGGTTTTTTTCTTTCTATTTAGAGACACAGGAGTCCTGCCACACGGTAGTAACAGAAGCAAGACGTAGGAAAAGGTTGAGGTTTCCCAATCACATCAAACATTTTTACGAAAGTCACATAAAGGCTGATGGAAAGATCTACCCACTTTACGGTGAAACAACTTTTGAAGTTGAAGTGTCATTATTGTACGAGTTTGGGGAACCCCTCCGCGATGAGCCATCAAGAATGAGTCACGATCGGGGATGGGGAGTGGGCGTATGAGTGGGCATGGGTGTCCCCTTTATGACTGGTTTCATCAGGGCTCTCCCGATGCTGCACCAACGCACACATCAGCAAGGTTTCCATCAAGACATTTCGATGTGGTGATGGTTGGTTTGATAAAGACAGAATCGAAGAGCTTCCCATCTGAAACGGAGCGTTCCACTTCCTAGAAAAGGGTTCGTAAACATACGCCATAAATGTCCTCGACTCATTTATGTCACTGCTTGTGTTTAGAGCACTCACCGACATGTGGGAAGTGACATTACTGTTTGGTTGAAAAATGTTGCCTTACGGTTTAATATTGCTGACGGAGGTCACTTTTTAAGGCAGCTCTTGGACATAAGATTTCAGGTCACTTTTATTTTTCTTTAGCTGTGAGTGTAAAATCTGTTTTGGTCTCTTTTTGATGCACAACCCCACTGATTCTATTACATTCCCTTGAGACATCACAACTCCGCCGTTACAGAAGGAAAAATTCTAATCTTCGGTCCTTCACCGTCTTCGGTGAGGCAGCTGGCGTGTGTTTTTGCAAACGTCTGCCGTGCATGCTCGCCTGCCGGCTGTAGGCACGACACCAGTTCTGGCCAGGCTGCGGTCTCTGGCCTCCGCGTGTACGGCTTCCGCCTGCGGTGTGGTGTGCCTCCTTCCTGTGTGTGTCAGAGGCAGTTTGGCCTGATTTATAGGCCCCTGACACACGGCGTTTTGGACCCCACCTCTGCTTCTGGAATGGCTATTCCATGTGTCGGTGGTGGATCCACCTGGGTGGTTCTCCACTGATGGGGGTCAGATGTGGTCCTGCTCACGAGCTCCAGGAGCTCAGGGGAACATAACCTGCAGACAGTGTGGAGAGAAAGTGCTCTCAGAAAATCTGGTCCCAGGCTGAGGAGGTTTTACTTTATTTAAAGGAACACGTTTGCACATATTTATGAGCTGTCCCTTTGAAATATTTTATATACAATACACATTTAAACTTAATACAAGTCAAAGGACAATGATAAAAGTTAGCTTTGAAAGAGTTAACTTGTTAACGTGATATCTCAGGAACACCTGGAGATCATTTCTTCAAAATAGGCCCAAATGTCCACCTGAACTCAGGAAATAACTCATCAGATTTTAGAGTTCAATGTTCAAGGTCACGCTTAAGTCAAGTTATTCTTGTGATATCTCAGGAGTAAATATTAAAAAAAAAATTGGCACAAACGTCCACCTGGACTCAAGAAGGAATGGATTATAATGCGGTTAACAAAAGTTGCTCTGAAATCATAAAAACAATTTTGGCTACAATGTTGATTATGACAATTCACAAAAATGTTGAATAGGACAAAATGAGGACGCGTTACAATTGAACAGACATTGATGTAAACTGCAACACGACTGGTCGGCTGAAGCATATAACCGAACATTTTGACACACATAGTTTAAGGCTCGCTGAAGGGACCGCAGCAGGTGAGTGAGTGTAAGTTGGGGCAGAGAGGGCAGCGTGGTGTCACTGTAAAACAAAGAGGTGTTTGAATGTAGACACGCCAGGAGAACATAAAACAAACCATGTGGACCTGCGGCTGATGCCAAAGGCGGGTCTGGTGACCTCTGTGATCCTGACCACCGCTACGTGTATGATCAAAGGTGAAGGGCTAATTTAAGACTGCCTCTGTTAGTGTTTGGCCTTGAAATGGCCAGAAAATGATAAAGTTCTTATTTGGTGTATATTATTTGGTAGAATAGTAAACATGTGGAAACAATTAGCTTGAAAGCCGGAAGTCTGATATGAATGGTGTTCAAAATAATGTATTGTCCTATTGATGGGGACTTTAAATGTATAATAACTCAATGTATGCGTGTTTTGTGTTGTACATTTGAAGAGCAAGCTGTTCAAATAATTGTTTGATTCAGTTGCATCGGTGGAAATGACAGTAAACTTCCTCACGCTCACTAACGACGGTTCCTCCATTTTACGCACTGCGCGTCGTCCCTCGCAGGCCCCCCTCCTCTCCGAGGCTCTCGCCGAGCCTCCGCTGTTTAAATGGGCCAAGTTGAGAAGCGGCGGAGAGTGCAAATCTTGTTTGGTCTGGGTCTGTGAACTTCAGCGTGACTTCAACGACATACACAGGGGTTAAAAACAACTCTTTTAAAACTTTCGACTGTATTAATGCAGCGCAAATACTCCTCACGAATATTAAGCCTGGTATGTTTGGCTTGTGGGTCTGATTAATGCCATATGCCACATTGTTTTTAGTAACAGAAGAAATGTACTAATATCAGCTTATGGTTCATTGTCTTCATTGCATGTGGATTTGTGTCTTGACCACGTGGAAACTCCACATAACTGAATCCATGTGCGTTGTTTTCTAAGACTGCACAGACGATTAAAAAATGTGCATCTACTCGGTGAATATTTAAAAAAAAAAAAAAACCCCACCGTGCTACTTCTAATTTCCCCAAAGGCAAGGAAATAAGAGACACGACGCGTAGCTGCGCCGGGTAATGGTCACCATAGGTAACATAATGTCCGGGGCTCAGGGCTCACCATGTCAGGTATTAACAGACCGAGTGTGATTAAATGTGGGAGGTAGAAGCTGTGAGGCTGGCGGAGAGCGCCGCTGCCGCTGCGAGCTGGAAACTACTGAATGGGAATCTATCCGGCAACTTCAGCAGACCGCTGTCTCACGGCGACACGGGGGCTCTGCGTAAAACCAAGCGGCGCGTCTCCAAGTCTGGCTCAGCCCAACTCACAGACGGAGAGGACGCTGAAGTTGGATCGGGCGAGCAGCTTTTCACTTGTTACCGGCGCTCGGCTCCCACTAACATGCCTGCTATCAAAAAGGAGAGGCTGGATGGAGACGACATGGCATTGACCGCGTTCAACCAGTCCGAATACTTGGCCCCTTTAAATGCCGCCGCTATCCCCGTGGTGACCCCGCATCCGCCGCCCTACGACCATATTTTCGCCCATCACCGCGCGTATTTGGGGCTCCACGACTCGGCGCTGCATCACCAGCACCTCCACCATCACACGGACGACTTAATGCTGGAGAGGTTCTCCTCCATCCCCGACTTTCAGCCCTTCTTCGACAACGGGGAGCCGTGCATCGAGGTGGAGTGTGGGGAAAACAAGGCTTTGCTTTATATCAATAAATTGTGTCAAGGTAGTAAGGGACCCTCGATTAAATACAGGGGCGAGTGGCTTACCCCCAACGAGTTCCAGTTTGTCAGTGGACGAGAGACTGCCAAAGATTGGAAACGCAGTATTAGACACAAAGGTAAGAATAACCTTCACTGTCCTCACGGTTCGTTGGCAGAGATGGACACCTCGCCATCAATTTAACACTTTTTAGACGCCGCTTATTCTGGGTACAAAGTTGGGTCTCGTGGTTCGGTGTTGAGTTTTGGAGTGAAAGGGTTACAGCAGTCGGTGCGTAAGGAGACAGATGAAAAAAAGGCGCATATCCTCCACATACCCTGCGAGGCTTTGACACAGAGTTTGGGCTGCGACCATACACCAAACCGGGCATTTTGGAGTGGGCTGCACTGGGACTGAGGTGAAAAGTTAGACATAGATAAGTCAATGCGTGAGAGTTAAAATATGTTTTTCCTCATTATGGGTTGAATCGTTCCGTTAAGTGCAGCTGCACCTTAACGCATCGCATGCTAGGTTCGAGATTGGCTTAATTTTTAAATTAGTGCGTTGTTTGTCCACTCAACGCCACAGTTACGTGGGATGTTTTTGCAAACAATTACATTTTCAACTAAATATTAGGCTACTAATTGTACAGCTGATTTCATCCACAGACAGGTTTTGTAGGAATCGGCTTTTCCGGTACAATAACCTTGATGTCATAAATGCAGGGATACTGTTCCGGTATTTTTATGTGGGCATTTTCAGCATAGTATTTTTAAACAATAATTCCGCATGGTGCGCGCACCCCCTCTCCACACAAACCAACGCACACACACAAGGTTACTCAGGCAGAACTGACACGCGTTAGGATGTATTGGGGGAGGGTGTCGCCCCCAGGTCAAAAATGGTAGCCTAATAGTTTAATATACCGATTGCTATAGACAGATGACAGTAGGCTGCTGTCTCTCTGGCTCACAACACGTGACCTTTGATAGAATTCAACTTTTTGGCAGAAAAGTAGAGATAAGTTAAGTTGTCTGCAGGGACTGACTCCTCCAGAGTACACGCTGTGTTGATTGGATGATTTTTGACCAGATTGGTCTTGAAAACCTTGAGTCCTGAGAGGGTGGGATGAAGAAAAGGGCCCATTCTCAAGCAAGTTGCTAATACCTTTTTTACATGCTGTGTCATGGAGGAGATGAGTTTACTGGCTGGACAATATGGTTGGTATTTACTAAAGCGTTTCACTTGTTTGTTTGTTCTTCCAGGGAAAAGTCTCAAGACTCTTATGTCCAAAGGAATCTTACAGGTGCACCCTCCGATCTGTGATTGTCCTGGTTGTCGAATTTCATCTCCAGTGGTAAGAACATTGTCTTGGTGTTTCACTGTCTGTCTCTACTTGTAAAGTCAATATGTTGCTACAAGGAAAGTTTTAGTTTGACTTGAGGACAAGTTCTCTGCTGTGGATATTCAATACATATAACATAAGGAATAAAATATCCTGAATAGTTCATAGTGGTATAAGAATTTGCCCCATCAGTGAAAGTTGTAACTTGTCAAAGGGCACAATGCATGCACACAGAGCTGGAAGATATCGAAAATATGTGTGAAAAGAAGCATTATTGTGGTAAAGCCCAACATTAGTGTTTTATAGCTACAAATGTTTTTAATTATTTTGACTTGCTGGTGATGAATGCTTGTGCTTGCCTAGCTGTCATTTTAAGTTATACCAACATTGCCTTAAAGGTATTTTTTATCCTATACTGTACTTTTTTTCTCAAAAAGGGATTATCGATAGTATTCTTTAAATTTAGATTAATTCTGCTTGAGTAAAAGCATGCTAATATTTCACTGACACATTTGTGTTGTGTCCCAGCTTTACACAAAACAGTGGATGAGTGTATATTGGAGCATTGTCTTTGTCTGTAACCTTGGTGATGAAGACCCTACAGGCACACATGTCAACTTTGATGGTAATTCTTCTCAGCATGAATATCAAATCCACTTTCAGCCTTTCACCGATGCTGAGTATCAAACAGCCTTTTTGATTTAGAGGCATTGAACTGCCCAATGTGGCTGTTTGACGTTAGGTGTTGTTGGTCGGGCTCCTCTGTCCCATTGCATCTGTTTCCTCACCTGGCTGCTGAACTTTTGTTTGCCTAGTGCGTCCCTTAGGGCTCAGGCCGGGGGCACAATGCCAAACCTTGAGGCCTTGCAGGTGTGTCACGATTACAGCATCGCTGCTCTGTGTGTTTGTGTGTCAGCTTTGAGCAAGCACACTGCCGGCTCACCGCCGCCAAATCTGTTCACACAGGTGCGAGTTGTGAGTGTGTGTGTGTGTGTCTTTACGTGTGTGTGTGTGTTTTTATCACCACGGAGCGCATCTGTCGTCGCTCCCAAGCACTAATCTTGAGGGAAGGGTGTAAGAGGCTTAGCGAGCTACTGAGCGTGGCTACTGCTGATTATTGTGGGCGAGGCACGCAAGGCGAAGGCGGTTTAGATAAGCCGGAGGTGTTTGAGTGATACAGGTAAACTGGTGACATTTTTCAAAGCCATAGATGAAGACCTGTACCCTGACACATAGGGTTCAGTTCAAAGAAATTCGAAAACAGACAGTAGAAATGTACATGTCTTCATTTTTACTGAAGGATTTGAGCCATGTGAGCTAATGTTCAGGCTCATCGCAGACATCAGCGTGATTGGGGTTTGGCTTGCTCGGGCTTGTGCCGTTGCACTTCAATTACAGCTGTAAAACTTTGTTGTTGACGTATGCAGGCGTATGAGAGCTTCGTGGTTGTTGTTGTTGTTGTTGTTGTTGTTGTCGTTGTAGCAGCCCTCTCTTCCTTTCCGCATGTGGTGCCTGAAGTCTAACCCACCAAGTTGAATACCACCATGACACTTGACATCACACAAACACACACACACACATACACACACACACACACACACACACACACACACACACACACACACGTATACACCCTGGCTAAGTATGCTGGCAGCTCCGTGCGAGGCGGTGAGGGTTAGGCGGAGGAGGGAGGGCAGAGGGGATTGTGTGGCCTGTACTGGCGTCTCCCTCTCTCTCCCCCTGACTCCCCTCAGGCCATGGCAGCCAGAACTCTCTCTCTCTCTCTCTCTCTCTCTCTCTCTCTCTCTCTCTCTCTCTCTCTCTCTCTCGCTACACACCAACACACTATTCACTCACTCACTCACTCCCTCACTACACACTAAAGGCCTACTTCCTCACACAAATTACCTCATGCAGTCATTGATTTTGAAAGTTTGATGGCTGAACTTTGAGTGATCTTGTTTCGCTATGGGCATGAGGCAAGCGATCATAAAAAAAAGTGTAGCAGCTGGTGGGAAGACTTTTCACCTGCCTGCTCAGAGCTCATGGAAGTTAATATGCTGCGTCGGCCCGTGCACAAGCTGTTTATGACAACACAACTGTTGCCATACCCAACAGTGTAGAATTCAAATATGTTGAAGCCTCCACCGTTGGAGATGTGTTAGCTTTCTATTAAGCATGTTGTGTAAAAGTTACCCGTTGGAATTGTTAGATGTTGCTCATTTTGTGTGTTTTGAACTGCAGGTCATTCTTTTGCATGTATAATACTATAAATAATGGATGCACATCTTTTGTCTTAGCTCTGTTTGTTCGTATTTTTGTCTGTTCATACTTATGTGTTGGTTTGTATCTCGGTCTCAATGCGTGCATGTCTGTGATTTTTTTTTTTTGTTCGCCTGCGATGGTTGGCTTCACTTGCCTGCTTGCTGTGTGCGCATGTGTGTGTTCGTGCGTGAGTCTCCTCCCGGGAGAGCTGGGCTTCCTCTGCTCTGTTATTTCAGCGGAACTGGCGGAGGCCGGGAGGAAATTACACTCCCCTCCTCCGGCTCGTAAAGACCTCTTTCAATCAAGGGCTCCTCTTGCAAAGTGGAATTAAATACACACACACATCCAGACACACACACACACACACAGAAACATACACAAATTTTGCTCAAATGTATATTCTATCTCATTTCATTTTCATAACGCCACTTCCAGTAGTGTTAATGGGGAAAAGACAATTAAAATTAAAGTGGAACATATTGAGTGAAGTATTAGTTGGGTTGTAGTGTGGGGTTGTCGTCATAGATCAACTACCTACTGAACACCGCTTCTGTTTTACGTGTTGTGTATTTGTGCTCACATGTGTGTTGCTGAGGTTATGTTGCTATGGTAACACCGGAATCGGTCATTGGCTCGGAAGTGTTTTGAAGTGCGGTCGCAGTGTGTTGATGGTCGTGTGTGTTGATGGTCGTGTGTGTTGATGGTCGCAGCGTGTTGATGGTTGTGTGTGTTGATGGTCGCAGAGTGTTGATGGTCGTGTGTGTTGATGGTCGCAGCGTGTTGATGGTTGTGTGTGTTGATGGTCGTGTGTGTTGATGGTCGCAGAGTGTTGATGGTCGTGTGTGTTGATGGTCGCAGCGTGTTGATGGTCGCAGCGTGTTGATGCTCGTGTGTGTTGATGGTCGTGTGTGTTGATGGTCGCAGCGTGTTGATGGTCGCAGAGTGTTGATGGTCGTGGGTGTTGATGGTCGTGTGTGTTGATGGTCGCAGCGTGTTGATGGTCATGTGTGTTGATGGTCGCAGAGTGTTGATGGTCGTGTGTGTTGATGGTCGCAGCGTGTTGATGGTCGCAGCGTGTTGATGGTCGCAGCGTGTTGATGCTCGTGTGTGTTGATGGTCGTGTGTGTTGATGGTCGCAGCGTGTTGATGCTCGTGTGTGTTGATGGTCGTGTGTGTTGATGGTCGCAGCGTGTTGATGGTCGCAGAGTGTTGATGGTCGTGGGTGTTGATGGTCGTGTGTGTTGATGGTCGCAGCGTGTTGATGGTCGCAGCGTGTTGATGGTCGTGTGTGTTGATGGTTGTGTGTGTTGATGGTCGCAGCGTGTTGATGGTCGCAGTGTGTTGATGGTCGCAGCGTGTTGATGGTCGTGTGTGTTGATGGTCGTGTGTGTTGATGGTCGCAGCGTGTTGATGGTCGCAGCGTGTTGATGGTTGCAGCGTGTTGATGGTCGTGTGTGTTGATGGTTGTGTGTGTTGATGGTTGTGTGTGTTGATGGTCGCAGTGTGTTGATGGTCGTGTGTGTTGATGGTCGTGTGTGTTGATGGTCGCAGTGTGTTGATGGCCGCAGCGCGTTGATGGTCGCAGTGTGTTGATGGCCGCAGTGTGTTGATGGTCGCAGCGTGTTGATGGTCGTGTGTGTTGATGGTCGCAGCGTGTTGATGGTTGTGTGTGTTGATGGTCGCAGCGTGTTGATGGTCGTGTGTGTTGACGGTCGTGTGTGTTGATGGTCGCAGCGTGTTGATGGTTGTGTGTGTTGATGGTCGCAGCGTGTTGATGGTCGTGTGTGTTGATGGTCGCAGCGTGTTGATGGTTGTGTGTGTTGATGGTCGTGTGTGTTGATGGTCGCAGAGTGTTGATGGTCGTGTGTGTTGATTGTCGTGTGTGTTGCTGGTCGTGTGTGTTGATGGTCGTGTGTGTTAATGGTCGGCGTGTTGACGGTCGTGTGTGTTGACGGTCGTGTGTGTTGATGGTCGTGTGTGTTGATGGTCGTGTGTGTTGATGGTCGCAGTGTGTTGATGGTCGTGTGTGTTGATGGTCGCAGTGTGTTGATGGTCGCAGTGTGTTGATGGTCGCAGTGTGTTGATGGTCATGTGTGTTGATGGTCGTGTGTGTTGATGGTCGCAGTGTGTTGATGGTCGTGTGTGTTGATGGTCGCAGTGTGTTGATGGTCATGTGTGTTGATGGTCGTGTGTGTTGATGGTCGCAGTGTGTTGATGGTCGTGTGTGTTGATGGTCGCAGTGTGTTGATGGTCGTGTGTGTTGATGGTCGTGTGTGTCGGGGCACATTAGAGATTAAGTAAGACTCTAATAATATGTGCGTTGTCAGTCTTAATGTTGCTTATAGAGATCAATACAAATTGAAATATGTTTCACACAAGTAACAGTCGTACACACACTCTTGCAAAAACTCTTGTTGTCTTTCCATCTTTGAATAACTTTTAAAATAAACAGTTTAATTTAGCAAATAGGCCGCTAGTGTGCACAACAGCAAGATGTCCGAGCTGAGTGTGTATGTGTTTGAGTGTGTGTGTACGTGCTATGTGTGAGCTTTTTAAAGTGTTGCTCACTGAATGACCGGATGTGTGTGTGCGTGTGTGTGTGTGTGTGTGTGTGTGTGTGTGTGTGTGTGTGTGTGTGTGTTTGGATGCGGACCCTGTTAACAGGCAGGTGAAATAAGTTGGAGCATCTGTCTATCAGTTATTGCAGTTTATCACAACAAAGCCAACAGCGATATTTCTGAAACTCCTCCTCCCAACATCTGTGTGTGCGTACAGAAGTGTGTTTGTGTGTTTGTGTGTTTGTGTGGCATCTGATTTTCATCTGATAATTGCATACTCGTTCTGTCACATCAGGCCTTTGCAGACAGTAATGTCTCGTCATAGCTTTACTCATCCATCCATCAGAAGACTCCTAACTAGTTTATCAGTGATGGGAATTTCTTGATCATCACATTCTGGATGTATTCAAGATCAAGCGAAAACTATTTAGCTTTCACATTTTTGGGTTTATTTTTGTTTAATACTAATGTAAAAAGTCAGCATGAGAAAGATTAAAGACTCATAAACCCTACATGTTATAATGCTAGCATAAATGATGAGCATAATTTATGCTCATCATTAAAATTGTGTATACCTTTTATTTCATAGATCGAGCCCTGAGACGTTGAAGATGTGTACCTTACCTCAACATACGTGGCAGTGTATTAAATTAAACTATTTCAAGTTGGTTGATCTTCACATGACATTCTAATAATTGTCAGGATACTTGTTGTGACCAACACAAGCGAAAACATCAGTTGAATTTAGCAACTGCAACCTCAGACGCTCGCCCCCGCTCCTCCTGCGCTTGTCCGGGGGAGAGAGAGGCTCAGTCGTTACCTGTCCGTAAAGCCCCCTGCGGAGGCCTCGGTGGGCCTACCCAAACACGCAGAGAAGAAGGGAGGAGGACGGAGAGGAAGAAACAAGAGGGAAATGGGAGAGACAGAGGCGTGCTGGCACGCTTGACTGCACCGCCACTGACCTCCCAGCGCCGCCCGAGCAGCCCCCCCTCCTCCTCTTCTTCGCCGCCTCTCGCCCTCTGTGCACCTCTCCCCCTCCCCCAATGCTTACCCATCCCTCCCCCCTTGCCCTGTGCCGCTCCACTGGGCTGCAACTGCCCGCTCGGCTCAGCGCGTGGGGGCCGAGGGTGCAGGAGAGCATGAGTGTGTGTGCGTGTATCTGTGAGTGTGTCTGTGTGTGTGTGTGCGAGTGTGTGTGTGTGCGGGGAGGGGAGACTCGGTCGCATGCCTGTCCGCCCTACAGTGCTTTCTCACTTTTTTTTTCTCTTTCTCTCACATGGCCTTGAACAACCAAGTGTTGCCTAAAGTCTGTACATAAACCACACACACACACACACACACACACACACACACACACACACACACACACACACACACACACACACACACACGCACACACACAGCTATCCTGAATCAGATTACATTTGCCATTTGATAATCTTCATGCTTAATCTCAAGGCAAATGTGTAGAAGTAGCATTTTTAATGTTCTTTGTGGAATATGAATGGAATGATGCACATTATGCAGCATGTGGAGCCACTACTTTAATATCCCAACATCTCAACTGAGAGACACGTCTACGTCTACAGGACTTCCTCTAACCACAATTTGATTAAGAATTTAAAAGAGTTGACGAAAAATATAAAGCCAAGCCCCCTGTCGTGTGTTTTAGTTATAGATCTTAAATGTAGCCGTCTGGATGGTAGAGTAACATGGCTGGAGACGCTTTCCATACACAATTAAAAATTTCAGCTTTTGAGTTAAACCTGTTGACAAAAATGTTCATGTTGGTTTATATAGCCTGTCACAAATGTTTTGAGAAGACACTGTCATCTTTTCTTTGAACTTGCAAAATGTGTCACAATGCAGTGAGAAGTGTCACAGGAATTATTGTATGCTTGTGTATTCTGCCTTTGCAAAAAATGATTACTAGTAATAGGACTTTATTTAATGTGTAGGGGTCTAATCCTATACCTCTTGTAAATAGAACTGTCTATATGAGCATTATATGAGAGAAGATATGAGAGAAGAGATCAACATGTTTCTAATTACGTAGCTGCAATTTATTCACAGCCGTTCTTGATATTTGCTGTTCTGGCAGATTTTGCAATAAGTTTGTTTTGGTGCACACTAATAATTTGATTATAACCAGATTAGACTCGCCATTTTTTTTTGTGTGGCCTGCACAGCAGAGTGTGCTTTTTTTTCTTCTGATTTTGTTCAGTGTTTTTATTCTGAACATGCACCAGAAAGGTCATAAAGTGCAGTGGATGCAAATGGCTGTTTCTCTAAACAAACATTGTCATGGCGAAGAAAAAGAAAACTGCTAAATTATTTTGGGACGACAGCAAAAACGGCTCTCAGGTCACAACTATCTCAAAAAGAGATTGTATTAAAGTGCATGGTAAATTAATCAAAGCAAAAACTATAAACACAACCAACCCCATCTCTCATCCTTCTTGTTTTGTGGCACTAATAAGAGTTTTTTTTTCTACCGGCGACTACAAATCCGTAGACATTATCCTTCCTTTCAAGGACCACATCATATTAACTTTCTTATTAGGTTATTGGGGGAATCTGGTTACTACGAACCATGTAAACACTTTAATTAAACTATTACTTTAACCTGATTATCAACAGTAATTAGGTTTGCATACTGAGCGATCTCAATTCGACGAAAGCTGACAAATAGTAGCTAATCGCCTCTTATGCATGCACCTGTGAAAATGTCAGGACGTGTGAGTCAGAGATGAGGAGGTGAGGCCAAGCAACGTAAGAAATTGAGTTTGGTGAAGAACTTGATCTCAGCCTCACACAAACACATAGCAGGCAAATTGTTTTGGCCTTGTTATGTGAGCACGGTAATGACTGCTTCATCCCCTCCACCCCACACACATCCCCCCTCCTCACGCTCATTTTTTTTCCTCGCTCCTTCTCTGTCGTCTCCTCATTCCCCCTCCCCCTTTCCCCTCCTGCTCGCGCCAAGTCGGCCCGCCATCCCGCCTACACACACACACACACACACACACACACACACACACACACACACACACACACACACACACACGCACACACGCTGCGAGGTAACGGCAGACAGGCGCGTGACTCATTAGGCATTCGTCCCCCAGGGAGATTGCTGGGGGGGCGCGTGCGAGGGAGAGAGAGCGCCGCAGCTGCAGGAATGTCACGGGCGGCTACCGCTGTGTGTGTGTGTGTGTGTGTGTGTGTGTGTGTGTGTGTGTGTGCGTGCGCGTGTGCGTTCGTGTGTGTGTGGGTGTGCGCTCGCTAATGCTAGTTGGAGCCAGCGGCAGGGCACTGCACCTTTCAGGGAAAAACGCAAGGAGAAAGAAAAAAAAAAACACTTATTAGTCCTCTTTTTCCACCAAGAGCTCATTTAAAAGTCTGAAATAAATTTAGAGAGAAAACGCTGTATTGCCTTATAATTCCTGCTTGAATTTAACGCCTTTGCTGGGCGATGGTAGCTGTGATAGTAGCCTCTATTGTTTTTCAGGACAAGATAATTTTGCTGCTTTTATAACCAAAACCATGCCATAAATTCATCAATTAATTACGCCACCCAAATGACTTAGAGGAGCCTACGTGGCTGTTAAAACACATTGCTCGGCATAGTTAATCACCAGATTGCTTTGATTTGAAATATGAGAGCTATATACTCCAGAGAATGTATGCAGATCATATGTTCTGTCCCTTGAAAGACCGGATTGAAGTGGGCTACATTTCACTTCTCGACATTTATCAAGATTTCCCAGATCACAGTGTACCCAGTACTTCACAAGGTCCACCTCAAATAGCGTTCAGTGCCATTCAGCATGGTAGGCTGTTCAACTTGTAATAGTAATTCAAGTGTTGTTATCAAGTTCAGCTTGTAGTGTTATTTCCAGAACATACAGTATCTATTGGTTGATGTGTGTGTTATATGAATATATGTTGGGAAGTGTCTCTGAATGTTTTTCGTGTCTTCCTACTGATACGACCATTTCAATTGTCTAGATTGTGTAAAAAGTTGGTCAGAGTGTCCCTCTGCATGCGCATCTGTATGTATGCGTGTCTTTTTTGGTGTAAATGTGAAGGCCAGATATATTTCTTGGCTGCCAGACTGACAGAAAGCGTGGGAGGTGATATTCATAGAAGTGCTTTTAGTGGGACTTTTATGAGAGACTTTTTTCCATGGCTGAAAGGAGGTTGACCACACGCAGTAAGGTTGTCTCAGCTCTGTGCACATGCTTGCGTGTTTGTGCGTGCTCGTACGTGCCTGAACGTTCAGGCGCCCTTCCTTTGAGCGCCGTACGTGGGCTGCCAGGGGTGTGTTTTGCTTCGTGTTTTGTTTCGGAGAGCCCTCCCCCGTGCTGCGGAAGTGTTGCCGGAAGCAGTGGGAGCTCACCCCCAGTTCTGCGTCAGTGCCACTAAAGAAAGGATCGGGGCTTTCCGGGAGGAGAGAAGAGGGAGGAAGGGGGGTGGAGTGGAGGAGAGGAAGAGGTAGGGAGGGGGGCTGTCAGCCTGGGTACGTCACGGCCATGTGGGTGGTTGTCTACACGCTCATACACACTCACACAGCCTCAGTCACGACTGGTCTTAGACCAACTATTCTTGTATACACTATTTTGCTGGCATGCTCCAAGTAAAACCCCCTGCTTTAGTTTGAAGGGGAATTCTAAGGAACAGGAACAGGTGTGTGTGTGTGTGTGTGAGAGAGTGTACATGCGAATCTCTGTGTGTGTGTGTGTGTGTAATTGTTGAGGGTAGTGTGCATGTGCGATTCTATGTTTTCCCCAACGATGGGAAGACAACAGTGAAGAGACTTGCACTTGGAGGAGGAGCATTTGTATTTAACAGACGTGTGTGTCTGACAGATGAAACTGCATCAGTGTAAAAGTGTTGTTCTGATGTGATGTCACGCTCCTGTTCCCTCCCTTTAATGTGCCCGGTTGGGGCCCCAGAACTCACTTCCTACAGCGAGGCCTTGTGTGAAAGTAGCAGAAGTATCAGAAAGTCATCCACTGTCCTCAAACATTGGAGCAGAACTTGTAGAAAGCTTCGACAGGAAAGAAGAAGCAGGAAAAACCCTCTTTTCTGGCAAAGCACGATAAAAAAAGGAGAAAGGAGAGAAATGTGCAAAACTCTGTGGCCTGCTCATCCTAAGGGATGTTTTCATCTTTCTCTGTCTTCCACCCCCCCCAACTCTTTTTAATGTCTGCCATTTGAGAGACTCCAGAGGGGCTGCACCTGTTTGCCTCTTGGCTAGGAGCCCCCAAATCCCTCCTCCTGCCCCCGCCTGCCACTCATGCTGCAGCGCTTCCTGGGATGGAAGGAGTGAGGGAAGGAGGGAGTGGGGAGGAGTGGTGGAGAGCGGGCTTGCGTGTGGTGGAAGGGATAGCTGGAGGGCTTAAAGGCGTTCGGGAGGAAGAGTAGAGATGTAAGCACAGAGAGAGAGAGAGAGAGAGAGAGAGAGAGAGAGGGGGGATATAGTTTCAAATCCAAGTCCACTCGACACCGGACAGACCTTTCTTCTGTGGAGCTTTTTCTCTCACATGTTTTGATTTCATTCCTGTATTTTTTTCTCACCTTTTCTCACCTGTACGAATCCACATCTACTTGGTCCTCCCCTTTCTGTCAACTTTTCTCCTCAGCCTATTCTTCCCTTGCTCCAGTTTCCTTCCCTGGTTCAATCTCTTCTAGTTTCTCCATCTTCCTTCTCCACTCCTCTCTTCCGCTCCTATCTTCTCTCGGTGATAGGACCATGTTAATCTGCAGTGACCTCTTCAGGTCACATTAAAGGTCGCTCAGCTTCACTTCCTAATGCCCCTAGGGCCGCTCTCTTTATCCTTTCGGTTCTCAGCCTTCTTCTGGCAGCTTTGGAGCAAAATCAACCAACCACCACCAACACCCAACTGTTCTCCCCATCAGTTTGGTTTTAGAGTAAAAGTATGCCAAATGGGACTTCTATGTTTGGTGCTGTTGCAAGAAACAACTTGTTTCAAAAGGAAGCTTCTCTGTTAATGCAGATATCCCCCCCAGTTGACCTCAGGGCCAGGATTTAAGAGTAGCTCTTACATCTCACGTTACAAATGTGAATTGAACCGATTGAGAACTGGATGTTATTTACCACTAATATACTAATAAAAGTATATGTTGTTACAGTAGTTTATCTTCATACAGTTGAACTGTTAGGGTCAGTTTGGTCAAGTTTTGCATCCTAATTGTATCACTTGGAGTGGCAGATGCTGGACGCAGATGCTTTGTCCTTTGTGTTATTTATCAATCACTTAAAGCTAACTCTCTAGACTTCTTTGCTCACTTGTTAACTGGTTTTCATGTGTGTTTGATCTTAGCAGGAAGTGTTACGTGTTACATCTGACTCAATGTGTGATACATATTTTTTTTTATGAAATTGCAATCTTGAGAGCTACTTCACAATCTTTCCACGACCATGGCAACTGTTTTAACATTACTGATTAATGTTTTTTTTTTTAAGTAAGCAGGATAACACTACAAAAAATATTGGGTAAATTTTGCAAAGTAAAAGGAAGATCCAGGCAGTCTTGCATTTTCGGAGAGAATTCTCACTCCATGTGCAGCAATAGAAACAAAGGCCCTTGCAAGTGGTCAGAACCACAAAAATGCCAAACAAATTAAGAAAATGCATTCAACAATTTGCCACGCTGTCCTCTATCCTGAATCCTGTCGCTAAAGTCTCCTTTTTCTTTGTGCAGAACCGCGGACGCTTGGCTGAGAAACGTACCATCCCCCTCCCCCCTAACCGGGTGCCCAAGAAGGAGCTGGCCTTCAGCAGTGACGACAGTGAAGGCAGCGAACGAGCCAGTGGAGATCATGCCCACATCAAACAAGAGGACGAGTTGCATTACAGTATCATGAGAAAGAGGTGAGGCACCTGTGACGTCTGTGGCCGTGAAGGACAGCCCAAGCGTGTTGGATGTTTGAGTCTCATGTCATCCTTATCCCAGATACCTTTTACATGCAATACAATACACAATGTGGCTTTCCTGGCAAATACGTTTTATGAAAACAGTGTTACCAAAGCAATAATATGAATATTGATCCTTATATTTTTGTTTGCTTTTCTTTATTTTTTGACACTAAAAAAAGAGTTCAGGATAATTTAGAGGTGTTATGGACTCATTTTGAGATGAACAGACACAGAACACAAAAATAAACTTACAGCTTTTGCTGTTGGATTTCTTATGGAAGGATGCGTCCTCCAATGTTGAATGTGTTAATTGGTTTGTTGAATTGCGTTTTATGGATCCTGCCAAGTCTCAGTGTATCTGTCTTGACTTGATATTGAAAGACTGAGTCACCTGAGTCACAGTGTCTACTTCCTTGCATCCCATGCTGTGCTTGTGAGCGGTTAGATCACAGAGCGTTTGATATGAAACATTCAGAAGGCATTGCTGTTGCGTTTTCATGTCACGTTATTGCATTTTTTTTCCAGAACGTTATTCAAGAATGTTTTGAAATGGTGATGAAAGCTTTGGAATCCATGTTCATTGTGATATGCATTGTGCGGCACGATTGACATTTTGAGTCAAAAACACGAACAGACTCGGCGTGGCAGACTTAGATTAAGAGAGGAAGTAGTTTATGCTGCCTCAAAAACATGCCGGTCAGTCGCCGTATCCTCATCCGTTACAACGCGATAGTCGTGTTGTTATTTTAATCAAATCAGAAGGGAAGCAAAATCCTTGACAGGAATGTCTGTTTTGTGTCGGTGTTGCCGTTGTTATTTTTGAGAACTAGCTGGCGTCAAACCATAATAACACCACAAATGTTTAAAAAAATGACAGTGGTTTATTTGTGGAACCAAACATCGCATTTTAATATGGATGAGTAAATTTCTGTTGGACAAATCGTCAAAATGGATAAAGAGTGCTTAGGAGTTGTAGTAAATTGGATTTGTCACAAAAATGTGAACTGCATTTACTAAAAGCCTGGATTCAAGTGAGTAATTATGTTCATATCGTCACACTTGCAATTTCACGTATGCGGGGTCACAGTGAGGTCACCACATTACAATGAATCAAATAGTTTTAAAGGACAGCGCTCCCTTTCACTGATGACAAACAATTTGCGTTGTTACAAACTGAAAAAGATGGGAATGAAATTGTTTTAATTGCTCTTTTTACAATCATTACTTTGATCCATTTTAAGTGACATAAATAAGGCATTTTCAATAACTTGGTATGTACATGGCCGACCATGGACGGATATAATGCAGAAGCTGTTCATTGATTAACCTCAGAAAGTCCCCAGCTGCATTATAAGCAGCTTGTGCAACCTCATTACAGGAGGGGATGTTTTTTTTTTATGTCTTGAGACTTGCGTGTGACACGGCGGACAGCACAGCAACTGTGAAGCTTTAAATGGATCCGCTAACCTCATTTAAGAGGGCTTCCCCTCCCCCTGACACTTGTGCCGCTGGCGTGTTAAGATGATAATGAATTTAAAGAACACTTATGACTAATATGTCAGGCTTTTACCCTTTGAAAGGCGACGGACTCGCTGGAGCCGCAGCTCCGGTCTGTCCTGAGCATCCGTCTCAGCCCTGCTTTATCCCCCAGCGCGGGTCTGGACGAACGGGATAATGGGATGTCCAATCACGGAAATGTGATTTCTATTGACCGCAGCTTCGTAAGTGAGTCGTAGAAGGGTCTTAACAAATTGGATTTGGCCAATGGATGTGAAAAATACAGGGCTTCTGTATACATGTGTGAGCGTCTCTGTGCTGTCTCATCCACACATCATCAACGCTGGTGGCAGCACAGCGTTACTACTGCACTTTAATCTACATGGCAATTATTTATCCAAATGTTTTTACATCATGCTTCATGCAGCAAATTAACCTAAGGTGGCATTAAATTTAGAGAGACTTCAGACTTTCCACATATAAAGATACGTAATGTTGTTTATAGAGGAGGTTATTTGGTTAGTTCATGTGGCTGGTTTTGCATGAAGAGGATTTGTCTGTCAGTGTCAACAAGTGCTGCTTTCATGGCTCATCGTTCTCACCCGGACGTCCTCTCAAGTTCATTATACACCGGTGCACCTTCTTTTAACCAGATTAACGTTAATATTCGCCGGCTTTACAGACAATTAGTTTACTTGGTGCTCCACGGATCTGCGCTTGTCCTGCTCAATAAGCACACAGAGACATGTCGAGACTGAAATGCTGCCAAATCACAGAGCCAACCAAATAATCGTTATCACAATAAGCTCCATACTGAAGCTCCTTGGGGTGTTAGCACCAAAGTCTAATGTGGCGCCTGCAAAGCACAACAACTGAAAGGTAGAAACCAACTCTACTTTTGTTATCACCTTTGGTGTATTGCCTTGTAATCGGTGCTGCAGATTGTTTGCATCTGACTTTTGTTAACACTGATTTATAGATTAGGGGACTAAATATTTCATACCGATAACTTTTCATGGCTTCGTACTCAAGGGCAAAACACCACCTTAGAGTTTGTTTCAGCTGGCCGTAGATAACAAGGCTTTGATTGAAAAGTGCTGACTGAGCGTCTGGGTAATTACCCGGCAACCAACGTGGATTTTATAAGTTACACCCGTTGACGTCTGACTTTCAGCTTTTGCCTTGTAGAAAGAAAGAAAAAAAAACACTGTACCCAAAATCAACATTCACCAAAACCAGCAAAAGCAGTATCTAAAGTTTGCTGATTCATCACTTACATCATGCAAATGTTTCCTTCTCCAAAAGAAACAACATAGACGGACTATCAATGGTGAACTCTGGGCCTTCACATATAAGGGCCATCTTGTCTTGTGCTCTTCGACTCAGCAGGGAGGAAAGCTGATTGAAACAAGCAACATACTGAATTCAACATAACCTACTATCATCCATCTCATTATTTTGGATTGGCATCTCTGTGTTCAGCAGCGAGGTTATAGTTGAAGTCCTTGTGGGCTTAATCTTGATAGACCTGGCTATAGCTTTGAATTGTCGTCTGCTTGATTGTGTTTATCCAGTTTTACCTCAGTGAAATGTTTAGAAAGTGTGAGCTTTGCTGCTCATTGAGCGAAAACCATGGTGTGTTTGCTGCAGGTTCATGCTGATTCGTAATATTAGAAGCAAACAGACACTTGCATTCATAAACATGAAGATGAATCTGATATTTACTGTTTACTATCTCATGGTTTTTTCAGTTTCCCTTTACAGCCCACCTATCGGTATGAAATAAATATTTTCATGCGGCAGCATCGTCTTGCATTAGTTAATGGCGCGCTGTACTTAATCTGTGCCATAACCACAGAGAAAGAAAGGCTGTGATGCTGAGTTAGCGGCTATTGCGTTTGACTTCCTGTCCTCTGGCTTTATTGAACAACTGTGTCATTGCCTTATGCCAGTAGGAGGTCACGGACAGTGTGAAATTACTGGAAATGTCTCTCCCCTAAAGCACTAATTAGTGCGCTTGGAGGTTTTATAGCTTTCCGCTTCAAGAATTTTTGGCTTTGTTTACACACGGGCAACCATGGCAACAGAGTCACAGCAATTTGGTAGTTGATTGGGCGTTGGCTAGCAGCTAACGTTGGTTGTTTCCACAGAGGGAGTTAACAGACAAAACGCTGCTCTATCAAAACGGCATCATGAACACAAAATGAAAGTCAGCAGCGTTCCAGCAATTCAGTCTCAGATTTGGCGTTGGCTTGAAGCTCGAGGTTCATCGTTTCCACATGTAAAGAACACAGTGTTTACTATGCATGATACAGTATGTTGAAATCAGCTGAAGATATTAAGAGCTTTAGCCTTTCGTACAGTACAACAATGTGCTCTTTGAAAGCTCACAAGGATTACCTCACACTGTAACTACAACAGATAGTTTCCTTTTTTAATCCAAATGTTTCTTGAATCGGTTCAGAGTTAGAAAGATACAAGTAATAATAATAGCTCTTAAAGTGTGAGCCACAGGAGAAATCAACTGTTAAACCAGCAGCGTGAGCATGGCTCAGTGCAGGGGAACTTAAATGCAACATGGCGGACTTACCTTATTCTAATATATTGTACTTTTCTTTCCTTGGCTGCCTTATCGACCTCATGTCAGCCTGTACAGCAGAAGAACAACAAGGAGAAGTGAAGCCCAAGTGAAGCCAGGCTACTCTTAGTTATTTATGTATCTATTTCTCTATTTATTCATTACCCCCTCTGCTTGCAGGTTTCCCAGTTGCGGGTTGCCTTTCGATCCAACTGTGAGCAGCATGACAATTGTGTTTCCGTTGCTTGTAGGAATCAGGCAAAACATAAAACTTATACGGAAAAGATCAATATTCCTGCTTTGAGCTTTACGTGCCTGAAGCATAGGCATTTCCTAAATAAAAGACTTTCATTATATATATATTTTTCCCTTCAGAGCGTCAGACAAACTTTTCTCATTCCTTCTTTTTCTCAGTATTCTGCCCAAGTCCATATTTTACCTTGCTGTGGTCGTTGAACATTACATATTGGCTCGGCACTCTTTGGATGTTGCTGTGGGCCGACTGTGCAGGTTGGAGTTGGCTCTGTGTTCGGGCTGTTGTCGTAAGAGCAGAGGAGGGTACACAGTAAACCTGCGAGCACCAGATGTTACACAGTGTTTGCGACCTGTCTCTCTCCTTTCTCTGTCTCTCTTGCTCTCTCTCTCTCCCCTTCCACTCCTCCTCCTTCACATCCCTGCTGTCTGTCTGTCAGCACTTTCCCAGTGGTGGTGTGAGACATGGCGTCAGGGTGCCTGGGCTGCCAGCTTCTGCCAGCTCACACTGTGACCTCCAGCCCCGCCACCTCAGCTCCGCGTGCCAATGCCACAGCAGGCCACGACTGGGCTTTTATACTGAGGCGACAGCCTTTGCCAGGAGAAGAGTTTTTTCACGTTGTTTGGACCATTTTGAAAAGTAACTCATAGTGCAGTAATAGTAGGATGGAGCACAACCTTTTCTTAACAAAAGAAAGAGCCCCAACAACTCATATAATCAGTTTTTATTGGTTTTATTTTGGCATTATATATTATTGGCGATTATATATTTTACTTGCCATTGCCGTGAAAAGAAAATAGAAACACTGTTTTCAATATTGAGTTGTATGGGCTATTATTAATGATAGGTGTGTTTTAGATTCATAGACCAGCAGCGTCTGATTCAAAGACATTTTTGAGCCGAAATTTCCTGACTGCAAGCAGTCAAATCCCTAACTTTAGAAAACATATTCACTTTAATCAAACTAAATTTACCACGGATAAAAAAGGGCTTAAAACATGATTATTTTTCCCAAAGTCAGGTAATGAAAAATGTATTGTTTTGGTAGTAGCACCTAAACTCTGGTCGGTTAAATTGATAGCCAGCCCTGGTAGAAATTTGATTAGTTATACAGGCTTTGTGGCATCATGTCAGTAACACTGCATACCAGTCGTATGGCAGACGTTATTAACACATATTAGTCTTCCCAGTGTCTGGGTCAGTCTGTCTGTCCTGTGTCCGGAGATGAGAGGTGCGGTATTGACCAGTTTAGGGATGAGCTGAGGATGAGATGATTGTCTACGTCGTGCACCTGGGCGATAAGAAGGCAGCTCATGTCCTTCTTTGCTATCAGGCCCGACAGCCACACTATACCCCCCACCCCAACCCATCTCCATCCTCTCCGAGGCTCTCGTCCTTCCCTGCTAACCTCGGCTCTAGAGCTCCTTAGGGAGCGCTGACTCAGGTGACTGGGTTTTAAACACCACCACCCCCGCCCTCCTCATCTTCCAGTGCTTGAGTATGACCTTGCCTCCGCCCAGAAAGAGAAGGGGGGAAGGGGTTGAGGGAGGGCAGAGGTGGTCAGGGATAGGGCTAGGACCTCATTAGCCCAAGCCGAGGCGGGACAGCTCAGGAAAAGTGTGCTAATTACCCTACTAACAATGTGCTCGCCGTTCATGGCTTAGAGCGGCTACTTCGCCACGGGATAATAACCCCATCACCTCTCTGAGAAGTTCAGGATGGCATTATCATGATCACTTTAAATGATGGACAGAGGGCGGTGTTATAACGCAGCCAGCTGGTTGATGAATTTGGCTGTAGTTCCTCACAGTGGAGCGTGTGGAACTGCACTGTTTATGCGGTGTGCTATGTTGTCACTTGGTGAAGCAGATACATTATTATTAGACTTCAAACACATTCAAATTAAATTAAAATAAAACACCTGCATGTCATTTTCTCTTAAGCCCTGCACCTCATTTTGTTTTTCCAAAAAAACATTTGGCTCTCAGACACAGATGGCTACTAATTTTGGAAAGTTACACTCTAAAAAAAGAAGTCTATCATTAGTCTGTAACAGTCACAATCCAATAGAGCGTCTACTCGCTTAGAGACCGGTGGCGACTGTTTTGTCTGAGAGCATTTTCTGAGTCATCGGTTCTCTGTGACTGAAAGGTGACCGGTGAAGCCAGCATGGCCAGCATTATGCCCTCCGAGTTTTCCTCCATCTTTTCTGTTAGCGTGTGGAAAACAGCTTGGCAACCGACAGCCTGACATTACAGCGGGAGTCTGTAATCATGGGACTGTAAAAACCCAAATCCAGCAGCCGCAAACAGTGTGGCCTCGTCATAGTGGTGGCAGCTAAGAGCCATTCACCGCTTCTGTCCCATAAACTGTGCTTGCTGTGTCATACCAGACCCCCTTCATAGATGATTCTGCTTTCAATAAAGTTGCCAGTTAAGTCTTTAAACGTGATTCCCACTGACACGAGAGGATGCCCATACCAACCAACTGACGTCTATATACGGCACGTTTTTAGTATCATCGTGTCATCCTGTTCATCTGGCCTTTGGGATGTTCTTTTATGTAGTAAACAGTAAATTATATTTAGACTGTTACCAAAAAACCTATTTCGCTCTGTACCGCTCCGACCACACAGGCTGTTTGTTATTACATTGTAACTACACTGGTACTGCACGGCTGCTACGCTCCTCAAACTCCAAGCACTCGTTTCCCTTCATTTTGCCATTTCATGCGACCAGGATGGTAATCAGATGGCAAATGAAATACCTTCATGACAAAGCTGTTTGTGTCTATTGGTGTGGGGAAGTAAGAAAGGCAGCTGCGGAAGCCTTTGGAAGAGCAGAGGAGCTCCAACCAGATTTGGGCCTAATCTGGAACCCCTCCTCCTGCAGAACAGGACAGGGGGTTTGAGAGACTTTTGTGAATAGTTTTGTTGTGAAGGGCCTCCTGTTGAAGTCATTACAGTAGAAAAGAAGACAATAAGCCCAGTTTCATATCACACAGATTCATTGCATTGTGTTTTACATATTTTATTACTAATTAGTAAGTCAGACCTGTTTAAGGATTGATGGATATTACGTTTTTCGTCATCTTTCTTTTAACATTATTCAATTGCCGTTTTTCTCTAAAACAGCAGTTGGCGGCCCATAAGAGACATAATCAGATTTTAAGCAGCTAACCTACTTATGAGTTGTGAATATGTTGGTTAATACATCTTAGTGTGGAAGATGAGTAGGGATGAGACCCAAAAGTGCTGGGTGCGGTAGTCTGTCAGAGTGTATTACACACCTCAGATCTGAGAGCCAGTTGATAGGACAGCCACTTGTAGCTGCTGAGTCTGTTAGAGGTATGCATTTTAGAGAGTTTAGACTGTACTGTCTGGACGGAGGATTTTTGTGGTATATAGTGCATGTATGAATTTATACACTGCTGATTTATCACACACTGGTTTGGATTGCGTTGTGGAATTAAGTTTGTTCGTAGCTGATTTTAAATGTGTTTATCCTCTTTTTCCTCTGTGTGTGTGTGTGTGTGTGTGTGTGTGTGTGTGTGTGTGTGTGTGTTTTACAGTCGTGACAGTGACCTCTCTACAATCATCTCTAACCTGCACCACACCAGACAGCACGGCATGCCCGAGGGCCAGTCAGCCTCCGACCACAACACCAGTTCTGGACACTCAGGTAGGACCCCCAGTGATGCTGTCTGTGTGTGTGTCTGTGTGTGTGTGTGTGTGTGTTTAAATGTTTGCCAGGATGTTTTCTTTTTCTTTTCATTTTAATGTATCTATTTCTGTCTTTGCATTTAGACTGATGATATATCCCCCTTTGAATCTTCTGTAACATATGTAAACGTTTCATTATCCATTTAATTTACCCTAATTTGTGTGATTTGGGGGAATTTAACATAAGCGTATTACTCATTCCTGGAGGTCGCTCTCAATTTGATTACTTAATGGTCTTCCCACATTCTCTGCCACACTCCAGGATTTTTGTTAAACCCCCTGTTTTAGATTACTTCTGAATAAATAGCTTTGTTTGCCATTAATCCAGTTTCTTATGAGTCGAGGAACCATGGTGTGCACATGCTAAGAGCCTTTCTTCCAGCTTACAGACAGAACACAGACAGTATTTAATCACAGCTATTTGTCAAGTATCTTGTATGAGGATATTGTGTCGCGTTCAAAGACATATGTTTGTAAAACAGCCTCTATGGATATTTCTATCCAGCAATCAAGCTACTGTACCCAGTTATTTGTACCTATTTTCAAGATATATATCTGTGTCGTGTACTGCATCCGAACAAGGTATAATTGAGTGCAACAGTGCTTCACCCAAATACATTATCATATATTTGTGTATTTAAAATTATAATATTATCAATACGTATGGAAACAGCTTTGAACTGATGTAAGAGTCACACATAGGTTCTGAGTTTGGTGGAAGACAATAAACTTTGTCTCAAATGATAATCCAGGCCCTTTTATTCTTATTTCATTCCTGTTTATCACGACGTCTTCTCTCAACGCTTAACCCGCTGAAGTCAGAATAGAATGAACAATAGAAATCATTGTCAATTCAAATTATACTAGTTTATATTCTTTTTATATCCACTGACTTGCAGACAGGAAACATCATGAAAAAATAATCAGCTGAATTATAAAAATCTAAATTGTTTTAATACAAATAAATTCACCGTTAATTAACAGACTAGTTGTCTTGGTATCAGTGAAGACCATACCTTGCTCCAATGTTGCCCTGGGTTTGACCCTGTCCCTTCTTCTAACATTAGCCAGAGGCACAGCGAGAACCATAATCAGTCCAGACCCAACACCTCCATACCCTCTCTCTGTGTGCTCATCTCCTCTGTCTGCCAGATTAATTGTCCATACGGTGCCTGTGATATCAGCCGGGGTGGGTGGAAGGCGGAGGGTATTAGACTGCTCACCAGCCAACCCAGCCAGTGTCTTAAACCACAGTTTGTGACGGATTTCCGCCCAAATACCGGCCTAATCAGCCGCTAAACCTAATGGAGAAATCAGAGCCCTGGGTAGTTATTTTAATGGAGGAAGACACAAGGGGATAGAGGTGGGTGGGGGTTGATGGAGGAAAGGGTGAGCACAGTGTGGCCTACGCCAAGGGGGGTCCGAGACCCTAAAATCTGTCCGTTTGAGCACTAAAGGGAGATTTAACAGGCTGCCTAAGCTGCTCGCTGTGTGTCTGTAAACAAGTCCAATCCGATCAGCCACTGGCTCCAACTCTGTCTGCCAGTGAAATTAGACGCACACACGTTCACAAACGCACAATTACACACAAATAACACGTAGTTATACAGATGTGTGCCAACGCAAAAATCAACACATGTTTAAATTTGCATCCAAATAAAGGTGGGTGTAATGCATATGAAGTTTTAGAGCAGTAGATTATTCCACTTTGGGATAAATGAGACAGTAAACGCAGCTTGCTATGTAATATTGTGTTTACTCTGTTCTGTCAGTCAACTCCCCTATTGGACTTATCCTCCGCAAAGTCATTCAATACACTGTGGAGGGAAAAATTGTGAGAGGCGGAGGAGTACGATAGGAGAGAAATTAAGGATAACATAAAGGAAAAGTCTGCAACAGAGAGAGGCCGAGATGCATTGATGGAAGAAACATTTGGAAATGGAGAGCAGAGAGAGGGAGGAAAAAAAGATGAATGAGTGCGGTGGTGGTATCAGGGGAGGGCAGGCGGCAGCTATGGCGGCGGACGGCTTTGTGTGTTGTTGTGTGTGTGTGTGTGTGTGTGGGTCAGGAGGAAAGGGAAGCAGGCTTGCCGGGTCGTCTCTGCGCCGTAGTGGGCCGTTAATTAAATCTGAGGGACAGACAGGAGGCCTGCCTCCCTCCTTCTCCTCTCCCTCCCTCCCTCCCTCCCTCGCTCTCTCACTCCCCAGCCGCTGGCTATTCAGAGGCTCCGGCAGAGGGGGAGGGTGGAGGGAGGGGAAGAGCAGGGGCGCCGACGCTGAGAGTCTGGCTGCCTGTGGAGACTGTAAACCGTGGCTCTGCGGTCAGACTGGAGACTCAAACGGGCAGATAAGGTGTTTTTGGACCGCCACTCTCTCTCTCCTCTGCTCCCTGCACTCAGACTCCCAGAGGCAGTTACAGCCTGTTGGTGTGTGTGTGTGTGTGTGTGTGTGTGTGTGTGTGTGTGTGGTTGGGGGTTGTAGCAGTGGTTTGGGGCTTGAGCACATTTTTGTGTGTGTGCACCTTTCCGTGTGTGGTTTTGAAATGCCTGGTTTTAGATGTTTGCTTGCGTGTGAATCCGCAGCCTGGCAGGTTTGTGCAAGACCTTCTTTTTCAAACTGATAAACTGATTGTGAGTGAGGATCGCTCTTAAAATATTACGAGCTCGTTATTACTTGATTAGCATCGAAAGGCAATTCTAAACAAAAGTAAACACTGCAGGATTTCTCATGATATTAGCTGTGTCCTACAGAATCAAAAAGGGAAATGTGGGTTGTAAATATTTAAAAAAATCACACCGCTTAATAGGAATATAATTGTACTATCATAACAAAATGACTTCTCAGGGTTAATGTTCATGCTAATGCTTTTTTCAAGAAATAGAATTCAAAGGAGCCAAAATAAAATGCTGAATACATAGTGAAAATACCATTTTGTATGTTTATCATTTCTTGCCTTCCAGTTAGATTTTTAAACATAATTATTTAATGGTGCCTTTAAAACTTTAACACCTTCCTAATGTTGCACTGAGGGGTGCATGTTCGTTCGATTTTTGTAAAGTAATTTATTATTTACAACTTTTTCTTAATAACTACCATAACAATGGCTGTCTCAGCCCAGGACTTATTGTAAAGAAAACACTGTTGCTGGAAACACCACTTCTTCCCCACATGTACATCAGATGACACAGGTAGTGCAATACTACTGTACTCAACAGAGGGCCTGCAGCGCGACAAAAAGAAAAGCTTGCATAAATTGCCACTGGTTTTAATTTTTGTTGTGTTACATAACTATGTGATTTTCAAAGAGGACATTCATTTATATAACAATGTCCCAGATTTTCACTTTAAGGTCAGTCATACTTTAGACAGTTGACTAGACGTACAAATCATCAAGTTGTGTTCTTCTCTCTCCACCTCTCTTCCTGTTGAAAAGACATACAACATGACAAACACTGGATCAGTGATACTGTGTGTGTACATTTTCACGTGTTGAAGGTGCTGCATCCTCTCAGCGTGAGCAGAAGCGCCTCTTTCCCGATCCCCGTCAACCACCCCCATTCCTCCCCCAGCCTCCCCTCCCTCCTCCCAGCTGCATCGGCCTGTAAGCCAATCAATGGCAGGGCTTTCAGGGCCGGCGGAGGCCCCGGCGCACGGAGGGGGGATCAATAAGTTATTAGCACCATTCTGTCAGCTGTAATGTGGAGATTGATCGGGGGGCTGCGGCTGGCGGCCCACCCCGCGTCCCCGCCTGTCACTCCCCCCGCCGCTCCGCACAGCCCCCCCTCACCGGCCTGATAAAGATGACAGATTAACGGAGTAAGAGAGGAATTAAGGAGTCTGGCTGTCTGAGCTGTCACCACGCTCCATGGGATGGAGAGTGGAGAGGAAGAGGACTAAAGTTTGAGGGAGGAGAGGAAATCAGAGCGTAAAGAGGAATGCCTGCCTGATGGTTCACCCTGGTGGTGTCACATGAAAGAGGAAGGGGTTTAAGTCCTGCTGTTTCCTCTTTCTCTATCCATCCCTCTGTTTTCATCCCTCTTTTCTCTAAGTAGGAGGAAGGGCAGATAAGGAGGAGATATATTGGGTACTAGTATATTGGGTGGTTAAAAAAAAAGTTTGCCTGTATTTGTTGACCAAAAATGGTAAAAACAAGGAGCTATATCGTAGCAGCTAATACTATTTTGACTTAATTATTGTACTCTTTTGACAGAACAGTCACAGTCGACTCCTAACTCCATAACCATTAGTTCTTCAGCAGTATTAACTAGCAGGTGGTAGGGAAATGCCCGGGGTAGCAAACTTGACTGTAAGCAGTGTTAGTGTTAGTGGGAGTAAAAGTGTTAGCATAGACGCTAGCAGAGCTCAGGGTTCGGCATTAAAAAGGAGCGCCGGTGCTCTAAGAAGCCCCATTTAATTGGCTTTAAAAGCTTTCCGCCCTCAAATCTCTGGCCCTCGGGCACTCGCTCAGGAGACGTAGTGTCTTGAGTGAGGTCGGCTCAAGAGACGACTCAAGTGTGTGTGTTTGATCATGAGAGGGTCTGTGCTTGTGTGCGTGTGCTTGAAGATAGGATTTAACTATTGGGGGTTCACTCTTTCCTTTTTAATATTCCAGAAATACAATAGTTGGAGATCTTTTGGTGTAAAACCTGGATGAAATATAAAGCTTCTGACAGAAAAAGGAGAAATTGTAAAAGACACAAGGTGTGTGCGTGTGTGTGTGTGTGTGTGTGTACTTGTCCATTAGCGTCCCCCCTTCCGTCTTCCCTACACTGTCTCCTTAGGATGCTATAGGGAGTGGATCTCCTCAGGACCTGAGAGGCAACATCAAACACTGGATCATTAGTGAACCTCACTCTCTCCCTTTCTTGTTTGCTCGCTCGCCCTCTCATCAACACCGGGGCACCTTCAGCAGCCCAACAGAATCCTCTGAGTCCTGTCTAAATGTCTGTCTCTCTTTCCCGTCCCTGTCTATCTGTGTCTTGTTATAGTGAAGAAAGAGCATAAGTTTGGGTCATAGGTTATGGGTTAAAGGTCAGACTCCACTCCAGCTTCACTCCTCTGTTGATGATTGTCCGTGTGGTGCTAGTGGACACAGGAGTGGACACATGTTAGAAATTGTCAAGTGTTTTTTGCCTGGATTTGCCATGAAATTGCCTTGTTTTTGTTGTACCCCCTCTGTTCGTTGTTTCTTTGCACTGTTTACACATGCTGTGTAAATGATGAAAAATTGCTTTGTTGAAAAGAAAGAGAGAGCCAGAGAGAGAGAGAGAGAGAGAGAGAGAGAGAGAGAGAGAGAGAGAGAGAGAGAGAGAGAGAGAGAGAGAGAGGATCTCTTCTCCTTGAGGGAGGAAGGGGGGCGACGGGGGGACGGAAGGAGACGCTCTGCATCCTTAAAAATATGCACGAGAAGTGAAAGAGAGAAAGCGAGAAAAAAAAAGTACGACGGGAAGCAGTTGTTGCTGTGGCTTGGCTATCTGTGCGGAGGAAGAAACAGAGTCAGAGAAAAAGGTGTATGTGATAGAAATAGAGGAAGAAGAAAGAAAGAAAGAAAGAGAGAGAGAGAGAGAGAAAGAGAGAGAGAAAGCAATGACAAACAGCCTTTTCCTTCCTGCCGGCACTGCATGCAATGTGCTCTGCATCCCCTCTCTCTCTGATTAGGCTCGTATTGATTTGAGGTGTGTATGAGGGGGTTGGAGGTGAGGCGACTGGGTGGGAAGGAAGAGAGGGATGAGAGGGGAGGAGGCGAGAAGGGGTTACTATAATTGTACACTAGATGCTCCTCTTTGGTGGCAGGGGAGGAGGTAGGGGGAAAACAGGGATGAAGAGACAGAGGCAGGGAGGGTGTGAATAGGAGGAGAGAGAACTCCTAATGGGAGGAGGTTTCAAACGCTCCAAGAGGAGAAAGAGACAAAGAAATGAGAAATGAGGCAAGAAGATCAGAAGTGTGTTTATGACGGGAGGACAGCAACAGGAGAGAGGGAAGTATCTGTCATGGAGGTACAAAAAACTAAAAATAACACATGATATAGACATAATGTAGGCTGAGAGTGATTTCTCAAGCAGCTGAGAGGCTCTCATGCACTTATGTTCATTCAGAGCATTTTGTGCCAACATCTGGAAAAAGAGAAGAGGAGAGAGGGAGAACAGTGATAACACTTGAAGACAGACTGTTGGAAAGAGACGTTGGAAGAGACACAGAGAGACAGAGATGGAGCCCTCCTCCCTCCTTCAAATAGACAAACACACACACGTGAATGAGCAAGGCAGACCTGTCATCCACGGCGGTGCAGGCCCCCGCTCATATCTGACAGAACAAGCAAATCTCCAGACGCCTGTGGCTTGCTTTACTTGCTCTCTTTCTCTCCACCCACTTTTTTTTCTTCTCCCTGGCTCTTTTTCACTCCCTCATTTCCATACCAGCTGCCATGCATACAGGTGGGCAGAGAGCAGAACTTCTATATCCAGATTGTACTTTGCTCATTTAACTTGCTGCTCTTTCTCTCTTTGTGTGTTTACAGATGACCTTCTAGGAAAGAGAAGAAGCTTCTCTCCCAACAGCAGCAGCGAGTGTCCCTCTGACAGCAAGAAGTCGCGTAGCGTATCTCCCAAAGGTAAAGACCATGCAGAGTATTTGTGACTTCACAGATGTGCTTGCATGGAAATTATCTGACAGAAAAGAAGTGGGAAAGGTGGGAAAGAAGACAGAATGGCTTAGTTAAAGTTGAAATCAAAGGACGGAAACTGCAGAGTGAAAAGGAAACATGAGGTGGTGCTGGTTTAGCTGGTGGTGGTCAGTGTTAGCATGATACACGATGGAAGCGTGACGTTTTTGCCTGCTGAGCTTGATGTCTGCTAGATTCTGCTGCTCACCAATACAATGGACGTTTTGAGCCCCACAAAAGGAGAATTTGTACTGCTGAAAACGTTGAGAAATTACATTAATAAAAACTCTACGGAAACTTTTCTTCCCATGTACAATATCTGGATTCCTCTGGTCACTCAACAGGCCTGAGAAAAAAAGAAAACAATGATTTCAACAAGAAAACTAAACATCAGTGGTGGGGAAATGCCAGGGGTAGCTCCAAATGCAGAACACACAGTAATATCTAAAAGTTATAATACCTTAGATAATGGCTATGTTGATAGAATATCATTTTTGCTGCTGATTCCTAATATAAACTTTATTACATTTTAATCTGCTCTCTCTATGACATGGGAACAACATAAATAAAGAATCTTAAAAAGGCATATGTTGGCAAGACAATTCCCCGCTGTAGTGCTGCAATCCGGTCGCCATCCTCTATTATTCATATTTCCCTCATGTGGCGAGAAACCAGGCGCCCAGCGTGGAGCCGGCACAACCGTCCCTCTGGGCTCCTGAGGAAGACTTCCTGACTGATGCATTATACAGCAGGCAAAACCGCGAAACCAAGGGCAGCTCACCGCACATCCAGTCTCATCTCTGGAGACAACTGAACAACATGTACACACACACACACACACACACACACACACACACACACACACACACACACACACACACACACACACACAGACCTAAAAAAAACACATACAGTGACACAATCTTTTTTATTTTATTTTAAATTCTGGAGTGGGGGGTGGAAATCGATGGGTGAGGGTAATTTTGTAAGTGCAGATTTAGCTGTGTAGAGCTCAGCTTGAGCCTGGTGTTGACCTTTGCCCCCGGGGTGATCTTTGACCGACATCAGCCCTGCCCGGAGCCTCTTTTTTTTCTGAGTAGAGAAGCACTCACTCCTGGCCAATATAGTCTTATTTAGACACAACTCAGCTTCTGAAAGATGCATGGGTTTTTATGTGGACGTGAGTTCTGTGCGCGTGCTCGGCCTTGGCTTTCTCTAAAGGCGAATAGCGCGTCTCTGTTTTTATTTTAACGTTGTGCTCTTTTGCCTGCTAAGTTAGGTTTTTGGCTTTTGATGCAAACAACGGCTGTATATGGCTTACAAATATTTTAAATGTTCTGTATATTTGCATAAGGCTGACTGATAAAGATGATGTGAGTGTGTGTGTGTGTGTGTGTGTGTGTGTGTGTGTGTGTGTGTGTGTGTGTGTGTGTGTGTGCCTGCTGTCCAGAGAAGTGAAGTTAAGCCATTTCAAAACACAGCTGATCCTGTATCTTAACCTTGAGCCCTCGCCACATTCAAACCCAGACTCTGCACCTGCATGTGTGTTTCTTTATCTATGCATGTCTTCATGTTCTGCAAGTTCAGAGACAGACACTACCCCCGAATGACTAATGCAAGTCAAGAAGAGACAGAAAGAGACAGAGAGAGAGAGAGAGAGAGAGAGAGAGAGGGAGAGAGAGAGAGAGAGAGAGAGAGAGAGAGAGAGAGAGAGCGTTGGAGTAGTGCAATATAGGAATGGCGCAGGAGAGATTGGATGCCGCTGTGTAAATGATGTCTGTTTTTCTTTCTGTTGCAAAATCGGCACCCCCTGCTGTGTTTAGAGAGCGAGGAGAAAACTTCAGACAGTCACAGACTAGATGTGTGCACACACACACACACACATACTTGAGGACCTTGGGTGGATTAGCTGGAGCTTGGCGGTGGAGACAGAGACGCTTGCATGCTTGCTTCCTCCACCACCACCTCCAACCCACCTCCGCTCCTTAGCGCCACTCCTGCTCGCCTGCCCGGGGCCAGGCTCAGGTTTCAATAAGAGGGAGGGTGGTAAAAATAACCCCTGCTTTCCTCTGCTTCTCCCTCCTCCTCATCCTATTTCTCCCTCCTCTAAGTCCCAAAACACCGCCCCATATCCCCCACCACCCATACCTTAGATCATGTTACTATTGACAGAGAGAGGGAGGAGGGAGGTCAGAGAGAGAGATTAAGTGTGGGGACTGACAGCTAGATAGATATCATACACCACATGAACACACATGATGGAAGAAGCGGGGCCTCTTTTGGTAGTATGCTTTAAAAACTATTTAAAACACAATACAACAGAACTTATAACCTTTCACCCTATGTGAATATTAATGCATGGTTATTCTGTGCTTTTTGTTCGAGAAATAGGGAGTTTGTCCTGGGGTCGGGTTCAAACCATTAACAATGCATGGCTCTATGTGTATGGCTTCATCCAAAGGAGTTTCCAGTCTATCAGTGCTGTCTTTACTTTCTTCTTAATGAATAATATGTGTAATATGTGTGTACAAGCATGTTTTCTGGCAGATATTTGACAAAGCATTCACGGCAGTAATAAGTGCAGTAATAGTAATACAAATATCCAAGATAGAAAGAGTATACAATTATTTATGGTTAATGCTTTGTCTTGTTCACAATAGCAATGAGTGCAGATGTCCAGCAGGTGTGTCTGCAATGAACTACTGCTGTGTGATTGAATGGACTCAACCCACATTTGAGTCTGTACACTGATGGGCTGTAAAGCGTCCTAAAACGTCATTCATTCAGTTATTATCTTGTCTATCTGTGGTAAAGTGATAAGTGTACGTGCAGAGTAAATAAACAGCATTGTTCTGCATTCTGTTTCGTGACGTCGTGAAATGGGACTTTTGGGTATTCAAATTCAAATTTAGCAAATCTCTGACCTCTGGCTTTCGTTTGAAACTGCGTAGTAAATGTAGCATGAATGTGTATTCCTCACAATCATGGCTGAGATGAATGGAGAGGTGGATGAATACATAATTATGTAATCATATGCTGAAAAGATGTATGTACAATGTACAATTATGAGGTAAAAATCCAAACAGAGTTTTAAAGCCTGCAGATTGAGGTCAGTATTCATCCCCTGATACTGTATGTATTGACAGTCATTGATATAAGTGTCCCTCCTCTCTTCAGAGAACTCCCAGAGCCCAGTGGTGGAAGCAGGCGGCAGCCACGGCCACATGAGCCCCGAGGAGCACTACAGGCGCATGATGTCAGCGCTCAGCGAGCAGGGGTCCTATGAGGAGCAGCAGCAACGGCTCTACCAGCTGGCGAGCAGCATGGGTCTGCCTGGCCATGGTCAGTCCACAGGCTCCGTCTTTGTAGGTGTGTGCATCGTCGTCATCGTCCTCACTGTCATCATATTGGTTTGAAGATATATATCTTGTTATTCTGTTACACCTTACTGTATATTCTTTTGGTGCGCAGTTGATTTTTATATTCGAATAGCGTTTCCTGCTTGAGGAGTAAGAATTGACTGATGAAAGATCCAGGGGTACTTTTCCTTTTAGCTTTTTTTTTTTTTTTTTTCAAACTTTGAAATAACTTCAGAGTTTGTTTGAAGTAACTTGCGATTTACTTCAAACTAAAAGAGTTTCCTGAGGAAGCACTTCACCTGCTTCTATAAAAACATCTTCTCCGTCACCTGTCACCGAGTCACTCTGATGATTCACTGTGTTCAGGGTACCAAGTTAAGGTGTGCCACACTGCTGCCGTTGTAAAACCCAGGCCATGGAGACGGTGGACATTTCTCTTTGCGGTGCTTGCCCCCCAGTGTCAAAGTGTCACTCGGGGTGATTTCTGACCACCCTGGCCCTCCGTTGTTAACAACACCCACAAGGCTGTGCATGCATCAACACCGCGATTGATCTAAGAGCTCTTATTGGCTGCCTGCCAAGTCTCTAAATCTCCCAACACCCTGGAAATCACCAGTGTCTCCCGGTTTTTCTCAATTTCAACAGTCACATAAAACTTACTGGTTTTAGCTTCAGAGAATTGTAGTTTGATTGGGGAAAAAAGAAAATGAGAAAATTTGTCTCATTTGAATTTCACAAGTTGACCTTATATTCATTTCACTGCGCCTGCCATTTAATGTTAACCTATTTTTGTTAAGAATGTAACATTAAGTTCGACCAGTCTTTATGAGCTCTTTTGCAGTAGCATAAATCCAATTGATGCCCCGGCTGAATTGTAGTTTGAGCTACTTTTATTTTTATTTGATTAGTAATGATTTTTAATTGCTGGCTGCAAATCTAGGGGGCGAAGCCTATAAACGCTTTAATTGCCTTTTCCCTGTGTCTTAGAGGAGTTAGAGGGAAGATGCAGTGCATTGTGGGGGTTTTATGGCCCATGGTGCAGTCTGATCACTGGCTTCCTTTCCCAGAAACCTTGCTGGTATGAGGAAGACGCTCTGGTGCAATATAGACACACTCGATCCCTTTCTTCACTTCCACATTCCAAATTGTTTGATCGTTTCCACAGCGTCCTTAACTCTGCACACATGCATCTCTCTTCCAAGCTGCACTTAAAAGCAATCTATGTGCAGAAGAAGTAGAGAAAGAGGTGAAGAGAAACCAGGTATACAAGCCCAAAAAACCAGAGGAGAGAAATGCTTGGAAAAAAAACCGAAGGAGGAACAGAGATGAGAGAGAGAAAAACACATACATACAAATTTATGGTTGATTAACAATGCTCAGGTCAACACACTTAAATACAACGGCCATTTTAAACACAACTTCATGCTAAGATTTCCTCTTAGCAATGTGTTTACATTTGTTGTTGTGTTTGTGCGTGTCATATCCTCTCAACGAATGATGAGCCATGGGCATCAGAGGCTTTGCCAACACTCCCTGACAGCCACGCCTTTGTTGTTAATAATATTCCTTTTCTTCCGCACCTGGCAACTTCCTCCATCTATCCACCAACTGCTTGCAAATTTATATAGGAAACTCTGTATATCACTACCATCGCATCTTCCCTTCCGCCAATTAACAGTCAGAGCTTGTTAGGAAACACTCTCAGACACAAACAATCCAGGAGACGGGACAGATGGACGGCTGTTTTGTCTCCTTAGAGGCTGACGCAAATCACTTCAGCAAGAGCCCCTTGACATTGACCTAGTCTCTGATGGGCCCTTGTGACCCCTCCTTCCTCCCTCTTGGGCCCCCATCCCCACCGTCCCTCCTACACATCTCTATCGCTGGCATTGCTTTCATACCCTCTCCCCCCACTCCCTCACCCTCCCACCTCCAACCTTCCCTTTAGCCTTGGTCCCCGCAGAGCATCCTTTCATGTGTTTGAAGTGCCGGGCACCGAAAATTAGAGTGTGTGTGTGCGTGAAAGAGGCAGGGGTGAGGAGAAACTCTGTGTTCATGTGTGTGGATGTGTGGATGAATGTGTAGGTGTTGTTTGAGTGGTTTTATCTGGACCTGATGGGCAAAAGAAGAGTATGGAACGGGAGTGGGGGGCTGAAATTGGGGATGGCGGTGGAGGGGTGGCAGGATGGTAGGAATGGCCATGAGGGCTTTCCCTCCCTCTTCATCTGATAAAAGGAGCGTGAGGGAGAGAGAAAAGAAAAAGAGGGGTGGGGGTGGATACAGATGAAAGTGAAGGGAGGGGTGTGATAAAAGGGACGGCTTCTGTTTGGTCTCTTGCAGTTTAGTGTGATTTGCTCATACCATCTTTTTATCATCATTATGCCAAAGAGCCTGAAAGCTCCAGCACGTGATTGGTCAAAGCACTGGCGGTTAAAGACATTCAGTGTGACAAACTTGCCACAAATTTACTTCCTTAGCCTATGATATTGGCTGAACACCTCTTCCTGAAAAGATACTTAATTTTCTAATGGATGGTGCGTTTTAGCGGATGGATGTCGGTCTTTGTGTACCGGCCAGTCCGCCAAATCCATCATGAGGCTGGCAAAGCCGCAGCCGTGCGGCGCTCCTCTGCATTCTCGTGCCGAGAAAAAGCCGGCTTAACCGAGGGGATTTAGGCCCAACACCAGGAATGATGGCGGAGAGAAAAATGGGATGGCACAAAAGAGGGATAAGCAGGATGGGTCCGAGTAGTAAACTGGGACCTCCCAAAATAAGTCATGCAACAAAATATGTGTATGTGTGTCCTCAATTAGGACTCTAATTTGCAGACGAAAGGACTCTCTTCTTGTGTTCCAGCAGCGCAACACCAAGAGTTTTAGAGGGGAATTTCTAAATCTGAGTACCCACTCTGCACGTGCACACACACACACACACACACACACACACACACACACACACACACACACACACACACACACACACACACACTCAGTCTGAAGGTTAGAGCCCCAGGTGACCCTGCTCTTCTCAGTTCTCATGAAAGAGAATTAGAGAGAGAGCGGGAGGGGGCGGGGCTAAGATATGATAGAGAGCAAAATATGGATGTAGTGTTGGCGTGAAGCGATACACGAATGCTCAAGATAAATTTGTATTTTCACTGTTTCACAGCTCATAGTGTCTGGGTTCAAAGGAGCCCTTGACTTGACTGTTGTCAGGGTCCTAATGACTCACATTTTCCAGCCTTCTAGTTTTTAGACTAAATATATTTGATTTAAATATAATTTACTAAGTAAAATAAAACATTATTTAGTATTCTCCACCAGAATAAGGCAGCATCTTTTTTTTTTAAGTGAAATTCATTTATGTGAGATTTGATAAATAAATAAAAAACATCTATTAAAGCTTATTTTGAGGCTTGTCTTTGGTTGAAGTCAAAGTCACACTGTTACTCAACCTGTGGAAATAGTAGCCAGGGAGACTCATAAGAAAAACGCTGTTGAGTTGTATTATGAGAATTGCTGGTTACAATGTTTACAGCTCGACTAATTAAGGTCTGCAGCCTAAAGTTAGGGTTTCTTCAATGTTTCTATGTTGGCTGGAATATAGTCAGGATATCGTGGTCTCTGCAGAATCGATCTATTCTATCCTTTATAAATCTGTTGCTTAGAAGTCCCCAAACTTTATGGAAGTACAATACTAAACCACTGGAGTACCCCTTTAACTGACCCAGGCATACAAAATAATTGGTGAGGTGGGATTGTGACCACAGGAAGCTCGTAGAGGTCAGCTCTTCCACCCCGTCACCCCTGTATGCAAGTGCACAACAGACTGTATTTGTGTGTGCGCTCTGGGGCTCCAGTTCCCCTCTGGTCCCTCCCTTATCTATCCCAACCCCCCCTTACACACACACACACACACACACACACACACACACACACACACACACACACACACACACACACACACACACACACACACACACACACACACACACACACACACACACACAGACACACGCACACACCCTTGTCTGCCGCCAGCCGATTCCCCTGTGGCCTGGCGCAGCAAACAGATCGATACACCGGAGCTAGGCCGCATTAATATCTGTCGCTTCACCCCCCCTCCCCGGCGCCCACTCAACCGCTTCAGCACACACACACACACACACACACACACACACACACACACACACACACACACACACATGCACGCACAAGCACCTAAATCACACAAACGCACACAAACACACGTCACACCCGTACCGGCGGCGGAAATGGCCCCTAGCTCCCGAGGGATCTGTCTAATTAAAAAAGAGGGGGAGGAGGGGGAGGCGGCGAGAGAGGATAGATAGATTGAGGCAAGGAGAGAGAGAGAAAGAGAGAGAAAGAGAGAGAGAGAGAGAGAGAGAGAGAGAGAGAGAGAGAGAGCGGGATGGATTTTTCTCTCATTAGAAGCCATGTCTCCTGGTGTGGCCTGGCATGGCTGATAATGATGAGGCCTCTTCGAGAGAGAGAGAGAGAGAGAGAGAGAGAGAGAGAGAGAGAGAGAGAGAGAGAGAGAGAGAGAGAGAGAGAGAGCAGGCAGAGAGAGAGAGAGGAGCGGTCAAAGAGAGAGAGGGCAGAAAGAGAGAGGGCAGAAAGAGAGAGAGAGCGCAGGCAGAGAGAAAGAAAGAGAAAGAGCGGGCAGAGCAAGAGAGAGAGAGAGAGAGGGCAGAGAGAGTTAGCAGGCAGAGAGAGAGGAAGAAGGTGCGATGGTGGCAGAGGTGAGGAGGGATAAAAACACTTTGCCCCTGATGTGTGAAGTCTTTTGTTTTTGCTCGCCTTTACAAAAACACACCTTTTCATTTTTCCCATCCGACCCATTTTTTTCCTCACATTTGCTTCAAACCGGTCAACTCAGTTCCAAAGTGTGACAGATGGAGTTGAGCGCTATGTGCTTTCATTTTCATACATCTCTGCCAAGATGCCTGTTTTTGTTTATCCTTGTTCAGTACGTGTGCCTTTCTGTGCTAATGTGTGTCTGTGCATGTACTTGTGGGTGACAGTGGGTCAGTGGTAGAGCAGGGTCATGGCTGTTTGATCCACATGTTGATGTGAACTTAAGTGGTTGGAAGACCAGAAAAGTTCATTTACTATTTGGATTGAGGGTTAAAAAATGCATTTTCAGTACAGGACATAACTTATTGGGTGTTACCTGCATACTCAGCCTTCACATTCTTCACTGAAGAAGAACACACGTTTTTTAAGGATGCTTTACTTATTTTGCTCGAAACCGGTTCTCACTTACAGATAATGTACAACACACTTAAAATAAGCCATCAACTATAAGCTGGTGAAATGTATAGTCAGTAGGATTGTATGTTTCAATCTAAACTTAAGTTTCTGGTAATATCGTTGCATAGACATGAGCAGCTGGATACTAAATTTGTTTTTATCCACCCCTTTCTGTCTCTCCCTCAAATCCCACATCCCCATTGCTTTTTTCTTCTCTTCTTTGTCATATCAACTCTATCCTCCCATCTCTCCCTTTCCTTGTTTTGTTTCATTGCTCTTTTTTCAGACATGCTTCGTGCTCGCCAGGAGGCGTTGGCTGCAGCAGTCAGAAATCCAGCGGCCTTAGAAGCTCACCTGCCCTCGGCGGGCAGCTCCTCTTCATCCAGCCAGAGACGCAAGCAGGGACTGCCGCAGCACCGGGACGCACATTACACCGACAGGTAAGAAACAAATGCAAACACTGAGTTTGAAAACAATGGCCAGACATAGCTTGCTACGACAACCCTGTCCTGCTTAAATATCATCATTATTCATCATTAACAAAGTCCAGCAATCACATTGTCCCCCCCCCTCCTCTCTCTCTCTCTGTCACACACACACACACAGGCCCGAGTTGATGTGAGCACACAAAAATGTGGAAGTCACAGAGAAACAATGTTCCGATTTTTCAGAAAAAGCGTGTCAATGAAAGATATTGTAGAGTGAGTTAATCACCTGCCAGTTAGCGTCACCAACCGCTGCACTTTTCTTCCCATTCTTCCACTCCACTTCCAGGCTTTCTCAGCAAGATCTGATCTCATATTTGGCTTTTTCATTGTGCTGTGTGTGTGTGTGTGTGTGTGTGTGTGTGTGTGTGTGTGTGTGTGTGCGTGCGTGCGTGTGTTTGTGTGTGTGTGTGTGTGTGTGCGTCTCCACATACATGGTTAAACTAAGGATCCAATAACCTCTTGGCTACCACTGTGGAGCTGCACGCCTGCATCCCCGGCTTTTCCTCCCTCCTCTCCCCCCAGCGCTGGCCCCTGCGCCTCCCAAACAAAGCCGGGGGCAGCGGGAGTGGGCGGGTAATTGCTTGTCGATTATTTATGTGGCGCGGGGAGAGGCGGGGGATCGATAATGGGCCGGCGGTGCGGCAGCAGGGGAGGGAGGATATGTGTGTGTGTGTGTGTCTATGTGTGTGTGTGTGTGTGTGTGTGTGTGTGTGTGTGTGTGTGAGACATAGAAGAGGGTGGTGAGGGGAAGGGGTGGGGATACAAGCAGGAAGCAGAGCGGCCAGGCGCTGTGTGGTGCAGCTCTGGAAGCTGTGGGGGTGTGTATGTGTGTGTGTGTGTGTGTGTGTGTGTGTGTGTGTGTGTGTGTGTGTGTATATATATATATATATATATATATATATATATATATATATATATATATATGCACATACAGGTGCATGCGTGTGAGAGGCCAGTAGCGCAGTATGTGAATTTAGTCATTGAGCCGCGGCTGTTCTTCGACAGCACGGAGTAATTAGCCACACAGGGCCACGGAGAGTTAACTAGGCCTCGCCCTCCATCCTTCATCCATCCATCCTGCGTTCATCTTTACCTCACTCCGTCCCCTTTTACCTCCACCTTCCTTGTCTTCAACACATTTAGTCTCAGCAGGTCAGAGTGAGTACAAATGAGGGGTTAATATGGAAAATGTTGAAGAGTTATTTAAAACCGTTATGATTTAATACTTGAATGTTTTTTTGTTTTTTGATAATAATATGTTTTGTGGCAAGAGTTTGGGAAGATACTCATGTTTCAAAGTGTCAATCCCCAATCAAGAAAGTTTGGTGTGGTAGAACCTGCTTGCCTAAATATTGTCCAATCCAACACCCTTGGGGTGAATTGCATTGCAAATGATATGCCGGGCCTTATCAACCAACATCAGAGCCTGACCTCCCTCATGCCCTTGTGAGTGAATGGGAGCAAATACCTGCAGCCAGGTTTCAAAATATTTGTTAAAACCTTCCCGGAAGAGTAAAGCTTGTTGTAGTAGCATATTAATGTATATGGATTCGGAATACAATCAACACATCTACGTGTAATGTCCATATATTTTTGGCTATGTAATGTATATCTAAAATATATCTAAATGTAAAGACTGTACTCGACCCAAATAAAATATACAGAACCTGCAAAAAATAGAGGAGAAAATAAGGAGGAGACCTGAGAGTGGAATGAGTGCGAAGGAAAGAGAAAATTAAAATACAGGTAATTGATGAATACAATTGGAAAATTGACATAGTATTACAAAGCAGAGGCTGGAAATGGGAGGAAGCAATGGAAGCTCTCCCCCTCTCTAACTCTCTGCGTGGCTCACCTTTCCATCGACCCCTCATCATTGATTATCTGGGGCCCATTAGGGCCCATTGTTAAAAACAAATCATTAGAGCTGCTCGATGGGCTTAGAGCCTGGCGCTCCATTTGTCTGGCCTTAAATGGCAAAGCTCACCAAGCATCTGCAAGGCAAATAGGGGAAGGATGAAGAAAAATAAAGAGAGAGAGCGGAAGTGGAAAACATGGCAGCTTAAAATGGGGATGAAGAGAAGGAAGCAAAACAGAAGAAGAGAGGAGATGGCGAGAGGACGAAGTGACGGAGAGAGAAAAAGAGAGAGAGAGAGAGAGTGAGATAAGGGGAGCGAGCGAGCGAGCGGGATAGAAAGCGCGAGAGAGAGAACGAGCGTGGAGGGAGCCTCATCCATTTTAATGAGCTTCCTGTGTAAATGTGTTCCTGCGGAGAAGGAGCCGAGGGCGGCCGCGCGGCGCTCCTAATCCCCCCACGCTCCCGTCATTAAGGGCAGCCCTGTCACACACACACACCCCTACACGCACACCAGGACACACACACGCACACACACGCACACACACACACACACACGCACACACACACACGCACACACACACACACACACACACACACACACACACACACACACACACACACTGCCTGGGCTTTTGCGGGACGGGACTGCTGTCGCCACTCTGACAGGTCGTCACACACCAGTGAATTCCCCAGGAGCCCCTGGCCTCACTGCAGGCAGAGAGAGAGAGAGGGAGGGAGAGAGAGACAGAGACAGAGAGAGAAAGAGAGAGCGAGAGAGAGAGAGAGAGAGAGAGAGAGAGAGAGAGAGAGAGAGAGAGAGAGAGAGAGAGAGGCAGCATCGAGTGATATCATTTGGCGTGGTTATAAGCCCACCTTGCATTTGTGAATCTGCCTATTTTCATTTTCTGATATTTTCATGTCTCATGCAAAAATCTAGGTGAGTGTTTTTACCTCATCTTTTTATAGCATGTTAGTGGTTCGCCAACAAAATGCTCAGATAGGGTAAAACGAAAAACACACATATACAGGCCGACATGTACACACACACGCACACACACAGACGGCCCCAGAGCAAAACGACTAATGTCTGCCACTCCTCTTAAAATTGCCTCCTATAAAAGGAGGGAGAGATGGAGGAAGGGAGTGGAGGGGAGTGTCAGACACACACTTTTTCTCCCCTTCCCGCTCTGTCTCTCTCACTCCCCGTGATTAGGCCTAATTATGGTGGCGCAGACGCCTGGCAGCCCCAGTCATGCAGCTTTAATTGACCGTTATTCATCTGCGGGCTAACGCTAGGCAAGGGTAGGCGGTGCGCGGCGAGGGAAGAAAGGGAGGAAGTATCAGAAAGGGGGTTGGGAGGTGAGGAGAGTTTGGCATGCGGGAGCCATGGCGAGGTAGAGGGGAGTTTTGCGGGCGCCTCAACGTTCCTAGTGGAACTGCGCGTCGCAGGGCTAATTGCTAGCCCCGAGGGATTAGGCCAGGTGATTACACACTGGGCGGTGTAATTACATAAGCAGCGGCGAGTGGGGCCCCGGCTAGCGGCTCCGGGGTCACGCGCCGTAGCCCTCACCCAAGATTAATTGGAGCTGCCACTGGAGTGCGAGGCACCGCCGGAGAGAGCGGTTATACGATTAGCATTAACATTTCAACGGCGGAGGCGATCGATGAATGGTTTTCACCCCCCCACCCACACCACCACTCTCTCAGTACAGCCCCCACCCGCCCCCATCTCATCTCTCCGCTCTTGTATGCGTGCCCTCCCTCCCTGCAGTTCCTCCCTCTCTCTCCTTTCCCCTCGCCATTTAGTGAGGCGGGAGACATGCAGACGCTAGCTAATTTGAACACAGTTGCAAAACAATATTTGCGGTTGCATACGTCCCAGTGTTGGTTTAGATTTTGTTGTTTTCCCCAGCTTGTTTCTTTTGTGCTGCGGCAGTCACACACAGCTGAGCTCTGATTGGTGTGATAGCAGCGGCTCAGGAGGAGAGCAGAAGAGACAGGAAAAGGAAGAGGAGAGGTGTGGGGAGCTAGTGAGCTCAGGAAAGGCCTTGGAAACAGCTGTGATTTGAGGCACAGAGCAGGCGGAGAGCATCATCTTCCACACATGACACTTTCAAAGGGTCATGGTGCAGATGCCTCACTCTTCTGAAAGCTTTTCATCTTCTTTCTCAAAACCCTGTTCCTGTACCCATGAAGATCTGCACAAAACGGAGAGAAAAACTGCGAAAGGGAAATAATAATAGAACGGATTACAGTGAACAAAGAAAGGGGATGAAGAAACTGAAAGAAAGACGTAGAGGCAAGACAAAGCTGGGTTAAAGAGACAGGATGAGATGAAGTGATGAGGAGGGGAGAGAGAAAATACATAGAGAGGTGAAAGAAATACAACTGAAGGAAAAGAAAAGAGTAAACAGGCGGATTTTCAGAGGTCATAGAAAAGTAGAGAGAACAGAAAAAAGATGGTTTGGAAAGAACAAGAGACGGGAAGAGAGAGGGAGCAAGGTGAGAGGCGCCTTTCCCCCTCCAGGAGGACAAAAGACGAAGCCAATAATGGAGAGGCCTTTTCAGAAGCGGAGGTTGCAGGACGCTCCATCTTTTCACCCGTTTCAATGCAACCCAGAGAGGGAGAGGGAGAAAGGGAGGGAGACGGAGAGGAGGGCGTAAAAAAGGGAGAGAAGAGAGGAGGGATGAGTGTTAATTAGAAGGTCCTTCAGCCCGTGGCCCCGGTCAAGACGCAGGGGCCGCCCCAGCTGTCGGAGCATGACACACTGGCATTGTGCATTCAGCCCTCATTATGTGTGTGGGTCTCGAGTTGTGTGTATGTGTGTTGTGTGTGTCTCTGTGTATATATTGTGTGTGTGTATGTGTGAGGCGGCAGGGGAAGAAAAGGCTGCAGTCCAGGGTACAGCGATGGCCAGCGGCGCTTGCTGCGGCGTGACAAGACTGATGAGGCACTGGGGCGACATGGGGGCCTCTGGAGCTCCACTGATAAAAATACATTGCATACATTGGTGTGGCAGCATCCACACACGCACAAAGAAGGAATTGAGACGCACTTAATAACTGTTCTTGTTACGTAGGGAATCAAACATTATACATCTTTACAGTTAAATGCGTTCATCTTTGTGAAGCATCCAGTGAAATCCAAACTGAACCTAATGGTGTCTTTTATCATGTTTGCGTCCGTAGAGAACTGTCCCACCCTCCACCCCTCCTGTCCCCACCAACTGGCCCTCACATCGCCTTAGGACCTCACCTGCGGCCTCCTTTCCTGGGCATGCCCTCTGCTCTTTGCCAGGCCCCTGGTGAGTCATAAATCATGCTACGGCTACATTGAGAATACTAGTAATAGTATATGAGCATGCCAATATATATGGCATGCTCTTGTAAAGCAGACTTGTAAAAAATACAAATGTTGCAGGGTTTTCTTTATCAAACTAGAGGATTCATAAATATATTTGAATATGTCATAAAGTTATGGTACTTTTAAGATAGTGTTTTGCAGTAAACAGACAAGGGATGTAGATTTTTTATTATGCCAAGTATCTTTTGGTAACTTTTAAACGTGATTTCGTATTTCTGTTTTTAACATTTGGCAGCTTCCTATGCTTACATGTATGTATTTTCTTGCTGTTTCTATTCACAGGTTACGGTTTCCTCCAACCAGCTCAAGCGGAGCTCTTTGCTCGGCAGCAGGAGATGCTGAGGAAGCAAAATCTGGCCAGGTGTGTGTGCGTGTGTGCATGCGTGTGTGTGTGTGTGTGTACTCCAGTATGGGTTCATTATAACATAGAGCAAAGGAGAAGCGTCAAGATGGGGATTTTTTTTGAGAGGGAAAACTCGTGGACACAGACATGTTTTTGATGGGCACCCACAAGCAGTGTTGTGAATGTGAAATGGTTTACTTTTTTAAACATTTGGCCTGGATGTTAACCTCCCCGTGTCTTTCATTGCCTTAGACTTGAGATGTCGGCAGAGCTGCTGAGACAGAAAGAGTTGGAAAGTCTCCACCAGCGACAGCAGCAGCAGCGTCTCCTGGGCTCCGAACCTTTGGGAGCTCTTCCACCTGGCCTGCCCCCAGACCACCCAGCCCTGCGAAGCCTCCACGATATCCCAGAGGGCCATCCGCTCCGCGAGGAACTAGTCCGCCGCTCTAATGCAATGCTGGTGCTCCGCCATGGGGCCGCCACACCGCTCCTAACCCTCAACCACCACCAGCATCAACAACCAGGACCACCCTCCACACCCAAAGACACCCAGGCACAGAGATCTACCGCTGGCCAAGATGCTGAATTCAGGAAGGGCCCCCGCAGGGCCTCCCAGACACAGCTCCGTGCTGGGGATCACGCAGAAGGAAGAGAGGACAGAGGGAGGTTGGTAGACAGGGAGGTGCATGATGAGGAGATGAAGGACTCGGACAGTGACGCAGAGATGTGTGAAGAGCGGCAGGACAGTGCCGCTGCCAAGTCGAGCAGTAAACCCAGGGACAGGGAGCGAGATGGGGGTAAAGAGACTGGCAGAAAGGCGGCGTGTGACAGTGCCAAGGAGACTGGAGAGAGCTCAGGCCGACTGAGTGCCCCTTGTAGTTCAACAGGTACGGAGTCACCCAATCGCCACCTCTTCACCCCTGGACTGGGCAAGGCTGATGTCAAGTACCACCTGCCACCTGGGTTCATGCCACCCCTGCCTGCTCTTCATGCTCAGTCGCTGCCCTTTGGATTCCCCTATGCCCACCCCTACTTTCACACAGGTGAGAGACTCGGTCACACACACAGCCGACATGTGAAGCCCATTAGCGTCACTTTTTGTGTGCGTGTCTCCTGTGTGAAGACCTCTCCCTGTTAGAGGCCCTGCATCTGACCTCAGCGTGATCTCATGCACACCACCAGCAGCACAACCGTGTGGGCAGAAAGGAGTACACACATTCCCACCGGAATAATTCATGTTTTTTTTTTGCGGTACTTATCTATAGTCATTGTATTACTACAGTAGATGACTGTCACCCCCCACCCCCTCCCCTCCACCCTTATGGTGAGCATTACTTTATGGTCTCAATTGCTAGTTTCAAGTCTTTTACAATATAACATTATTTTAATTAAGTAAAATATAAAATATCATAGTATGCCATAAAAAGTTGTGATGCGATAAAAAAACAAACATACTAGTTTATGCAAAAATAAGTCATAGTATAATAAGCTGTAAGATCTGACATATTATAGTACATCATAAAAAAGTAATGTCTAAAACTTCTATATACAAGTGTTCTGTAAGTTATAAACAATTCGAAGTGCATTAAAATAAATAATAAAAGGATATATATGAACGAGGTTATTATGTACGGTATGTACATTTAAAGATGTCTATAAATTGTCTACAGTTTCATAATTTATATCGAAAGGGGACATACCGTCTAAAAAATATTTTATATGAAAAACAATTATAATAAATAATGAAGCAGGGTATAATTTAATGTTAAAGGGTCATTGACACTGATTTAACTATCCATCATCGTGACAGCCTGCAGGAAGAAACTGATCTTGTGTCTGGTTGTTTTGGCGTTTGGTATTCTGAGGTGTAACAGAGGGAAAAACTTCAAACTGCGTGTGATGAATCTGCAGCGATATTACAAGCCCGTTTCCTGATTCTAGAGGTGCATACGTCCTTAATGGAGGTCAGGCTGGCCCCATTGATTTCGTCTGCAGTTCTTACTGTCCGTTGTAGTCTGTTCCGGTCCTGTTCGGGGGCCGATCCAAACACTGTGATGTATGTGCAGAGGGCAGGCTGGATGAGTGCAGTGTTCGTGTCAGCTGCTCCTGAGGCAGGTTCAACTTTCTGAGTTGGCACAGGAAGTACATCCTTTGTTTGGCCGTTTTCCTGGTAGTATCTTTGTTGGAAGTCCACTTGAGGTCCTGGGAGATGGATAAAAAAACTTTAGTTTAGTTTTAGTATTGTATGTCATAAAACATCTTAAGTATGCCATAATCCTGTCAGAAAAGTATGTTTATGCGCCAAAAGAATGTCAACTAATTGTCAAATTATAGTTTAGTAATATAGTAGTATGACATAGTATAGTTTTGTCAGACAGTTTGACAAAAAAGGTAATTAAAAAGTCAGAGTATGTTTATGATATCAAAATAGTATAGTATGTCATAAAAGTAATATATAGTTATAATTTTTGTTATTGTTGAAAAATTGCCATATAAAAGTCACAAGAAAGAAAATGTGCCCCTGCATGAATCCCGACATTCACCTGCATACCATAAAAAAATGTCATTGTATAGTATACCAAGAAGATTGAATGGTTACTTAAATCAAAACAAAGTCAAAGTATATGTTGAAAAAAGTCACAGAATGTTAAAAGACATCATAAGATTGTTTGTTGAAGAAAGTGATTAAAAAGAAATACTTTTTTCTGGTAATAGTATACCACCTCATAAAGAAATGGTACATACTATGCAATTCAAAAGTCATAGTATAATAGGTCGATTACATTTATAAAATAATTCATGTAAAAAATAAAAGTTCTTAAGGTATGTCCAAAAAAAGTAAGTAGTATATCATAAAATGCATCCTATACTTTCCATAAAAAAGCCCCAAAAAAGGTATAGTTATAGTATAGGATGCTATTGAATTTCTATAAATATAATCAAAGGCGTGACCTTTAGCTCACCTGATAGAGAGCATCATGTAGGCTGAGTCCTTGGCACTGGATTCAATTCCAAGCTGCAGGCCTCTCTCTCTCGCCCTCTCTCTCTCTCTCTCGCTCCCACTCTCTCTCTCCCTCTCTCTCTCTCTCTCTCTCGTTGTTCTATAACAACTTTATTTATACAGCATCTAGATTGTTCTACAGCTGCACCAATGGAGGAAACACATTTTTATGTGTGTGTATATAGTATGGTGTGTCATAAAAATAGAATTACTGCATCACAGGCTGTTACTAGCATGGAGGCATGAGACGTTGTTGGCAATATATTTTAGTCTTTCTAAGCTTTCAGTTTTCAGGTAATGCGTCACTAAAAGTGGGAGCAGGATCTTCAGTCTTAATAGCAACTTTTTACCCGGTTATATTAACACATCATTTTTACCCACTGCTGCTTTCAGGCTCTGTGGGAGGTCTTTTCATGGATGGGGAGGACTCAGCCACAGCAAACCCTGTGGAGGACATCAGCAAGTGGAGTGTGGAGGACGTGTGTGGCTTCATAAGCAGCTTGGCCGGATGTGCTGAATACACACAGGTGAGGACACAGAAAGAGGGAGGAAGGAGCAAGAGAGAGAGAGAGAGAGAGAGAGAGCAGAGGGGATGGAGGTCAGGCTGACTCCTAATCACAGAGAAATGACCACGTTATCATCCATACTGCAAAAATACTCCAGAGCTTTCAATGGCATCGCGTTTAATTTAGGTAGAAGCCCTCAACCTGCACAGAGCAGTTTGTTTCATCGTTATCGTGAGTGTGTGTGTGGATGCACGAATGGTCATGTTCTTTATTGTAGCCATTTTTGTGGGCTATGTGTGAGCGTGGATGAGTTAACTGTGCATGTACACCTGTCGTCTGTGGTGTGTGGATGAAACGGTTGTGTGCATCGAGCATATTGTTCCAAAATGTGCCTTTCAGAATTTGAGAAAAGTGAACCAATCTCTATTTTTCCCACCAAGTGTCAAACAATACTTGCATAAGATTATTTATGTTTGAAGATATATTAGTCCCCGTTATCATTCTGGCTGTGGTGGGTAGTGATTTCTTCCTAATGTTCCTTTAATGTAATGAAAACATCCACAATCCTTTTTCCGTGCTATAAGATCCAGATGAACTTATGGCTTTGGAATTTGTCCCTTTCATCTCTTACGCTGAAGTCAAGCTGGTAACATAACATCATGGCCAGTAGTGACATGAAAAAATGACTTCAGTGACCCATAATACTCACAATGGCATGTGAATATTTGGCAGTTGAAAATGTGAACTATCCTTTAAGAGATAACGTGTCGCTTAAGACCCTGTTAGACGACACTTCCCCAACAACAGCATCCCCTATATTGTTACGATTGTAAATTTAGGCTTTCCCCCACCTTAAAATGGATATATAACATTTTGGAATAGAGACACTGTTTTGTAGTTTGTGTGAATGAATATGTAGTTTGCGAGTCGAGTGTGTGTGTGAGTGAGTGTGTGTGAGTGTAAATGTCGGGGCTGTGGCTGAAGCGGCTGTCTCTCCGCCAGGTGTTTCAGGAGCAGGCCATTGATGGAGAGACATTACCGTTGCTCACTGAGGAGCACCTGCTCAACACCATGGGACTAAAGCTGGGGCCTGCGCTCAAGATCCGCTCACAGGTACACACACCACAGACCTGCGTGTGGACCCGTGTGTGTGTCCCGTGTGAATGTGTGTTTCTGTCCATAGGCCCAAGAGACATTGCTAGTGTAGCATAGACGATTCCCCCCGCAGACTGCAGCCTCTCTTCTCTCTCTCTGTGTTTGAAATACAGCATCAGTCGATTATACAATACTCAACAGGCTGTACTGACAGTCATATGGTCTCCTCTTGCCTCCTCAGGTGGCGCGGCGCGTTGGCAGGCTTTTCTACATGACTGGATTCCCGCTGGCGTTCCCGTTTCCGCCTTCTGCCGCACTGCGCCCCCCAGAGCGTGATCGGGACCCCCTGACAACGCCATCTGACACCCCCTTGCCTCTCTCGCTGTCCCTGCCCCACAGACCCACCTCAACCAGCAGCAGCTCGTCTCCATACAGCGGCGCCACCCCGGGGTGCTCCTCCCCCAAGCAGGAAAATGGTAACGGCTCCACAGTAGTTGGAAGATACGAGGCAAAAACTCCTTCGTAGGAAAGGACAGGGAGGGGTGAGGAGGCCAGACTCCAACTAACCTGACCCAGGGAGATTGACTCCCGGGCCCCTTTTGCCAGACTCTTCCCATCTTGGGACCTTGACGCTGGAATTTAGGGAAAGATATTGGACTGGAATAAGAGACAACTGTACCGTATCCAGCAAAACAATCAACTTATAAGTTCCTCTGCATTGGTTGTAGCCGAACAGAATCCACAACAACCTGGGTTGGAAGGGAGACACGTGAAGCGACAGAGGAAAAAAGGGAACGAAAAAAAAAAGGAAGAGGAGACAGCTGGTCACAGACAGCCTGCCAAAAAAAAAAAAAAAAAAAGGAGCGAAGGCCTGCCACAAATGTGAAATTCTTGCAAGTCAGACGCTAGCGGATACTCTTCCTTCCTTCCTGGGCTGGAGGAAGCTTTGCTCACTCACTTTCTTTCTCTTGTCTCCGTCTCTCTGATTGCGCTCACCACAAGAAGAACCCAGGAAATAAAGAGAGACGGCCTCCCTTCTCGTCATCTTCCTGCTTTCCCTAGCTTGTTTCCTGAGGCCCAACAGCAGCGTGAAGTAGTCTTTTTAAAGGCTGGAGTTGAAGCATTATGATGAGCGGCAGCAGATCGGACCAGCTCTCTCTTATCACTGCAACTATGCATTCCACTGTCCCGATACCAAAGATGACCGGATGTGTGGAATTGAAACCATGTTCAACAACATGTCTGCTTCTTTTTGCATTGATGGTCACACAGAAAGACTGGTCCAACAGGGAAAGGCTAGTGCCTCACATGGTGTGACACAGGAAGAGCTGTCATTTACTGACATACAAATGCTTAAAAGATGTTGGTGGAATGGCGATGCCTTAATGGCGGCAATGGCGTGTACGGCTTACGTCATTGTATGTATGCTCGTGTTGACTACTGTGTGAGGTAGGAAAAACATGCAAAATTGTACAGAATCATGCTTAAGATGAAAATATCCTGAAGGTTACATACGTGGTACTTTTACTTTTTGTTAAACGTAGTTGCACGAATAAGGTTTTCTTTACTGAAGAAAAATGTGACTTGCTGAACTTTGGTGGTACTTTTGTTCATATTTTTTTGTTCTGCCATTAAAAAAAAAAGTGTAATATTAAAAGACGCTCCGATCTTGAATGCTACTTCAGCATATAAATATGAGGAAAAATATTTATAGGACTTTTGATGTAGTAGATAAAGCAGATTATATGTATTATAATTAGCCCTTAAGATGGATTCCAAAGATACTTTAACTTTGTTTTCTCTTGGTTGCAGGGAAAAGAAAGGCACAAAGCTCTTATCGCAAATGTTTGGAATTTGTTATGGATTTGTTTTTTTTTAACTACGCAAGCAATTCATTAAAATGGTCTCTAGATTTCCCTTCGAAAGTTTTGTCTTCATCCTATTTTTCTATTCACCACACAGGTGAAATAAATCCTTAAGAAATTCCTCTGCTCTCTTGTCGTTTGTGGGCCTGTCGTACAACGTTTATATGCCTTTTCCTCCTCAGGTGTTTGTGGTTCTTCTGTAAAAACATGTAAGTTGGAGTATGCGGTCCCCTCTTGTGTGTGTGTGAAGGGGAGGTGTCCCATGGGTGGGGTTGTGGGGGGGAGTTCTGGTCAACACCAGCTGTCAGAGTGTGAGGTTCAGCCACAGGCCATGGCCTCTTTTGCCTGTGGGGATAAACCCGACCCTCCTCATCCTCCCACACACAAGACTAGAACCAGCCCCCACTCACACTTACCTTCCTTGTTCAAAGAGTTTATCTCTCTCTCTCTCTCTCTCACTCACACACACACACACACACACCTACACCTTAAG